>NC_139931.1:4316541-4446541 GCF_963514095.1 Eutrigla gurnardus
TGAAGTGTCCTCGTAATATTAAAGGGTTTATTGTTACAATAATTGTGTCACACAATTTGTGTCATATAGCATTACTTTTAGCTTTCATTAGCTCATTCAACAGTTTAAAGAATGACTTTTTAGCAACTATTTCAACCATTATCTACAGTATTTAACTCAGAGGCCATGCTATTCACAGTGAATACCGCTCTGTTAAATTTACTGAGCCCCTCTATCAGACCTTTACTGTGGAAGAGGATCGCGGCGATGGCAAACACAAGTTAATGATACTTAGCGTTTGGTTCAGCGAGATAAATTCACAAATTAACACCACTTATGTGTGAATACTCGCCACATTTACCTCCTCTGTGAGCCAAAATTCATACGTTCGACGTATTTTATGTCGTAGAAAGAAAACTTCTTATATAAATATCTTATACTTGTGTTAACCATAGACCTTATTTAGGGCATCCAACTGAAAACCCATTTAAAAAAAATCATCTTTGAGACGAGGGTACTGGAAATGCAAATACGCGTCTTCATTTCTGGGTTTCAGGACTCATTCCTGCACCGCTCTATAAACCCTCGGGCGATCAGGAAATAAGGGACAGTGAGAGAAACCCGGGCAGGTGGATGGATGGGTTCATTGGGAGTTTAAACTGAGAGGAAGCTGTTATGGGAATAATACGTTAAACGAACGGTGTCACTGTAACTTCTGTTGGACAAAACACACTCTGATGTTATTGAATTTGAATGACATGGTTATGAAACCAGCCATATATTTACAGGAGGTGTGCCCGCACCTATAACGCTATCGGAACAAAAACAGAATAATAAAAGCTGACTCCTCTCCGACGGTCCCCTGGAAAGTGCAAACAACCAAAAAAAAAAAAAAATGGAAAAGGCAAATAACATTTGCAGCCGAGCTCATCTGCAGTCAATTTCTGTTTTATTTCAGTGAGTGAAAACTGAGCCGGCACAGGCAAGATTGCTTTACTGTCTGGGCTAAGATGCATCTTACTCTGGGTACGGCCAGCACCAGCCATCCGGGCTCTGATTTCATCATGGACTTTGATTTAATATTGAATTTTTTTTTTGCAGACATTCGATAATGTGTTCTGCAAGCTGAAATTTCATTTTGGCATCCACTCCACCTCGTCCACACCTCCAGAAAGTGAATACTTGCAGACTGGAATGGTTACTAACTGGAAAGGATTTGACCAGACGGGGGGAAAAACAGCAGTTTATGTAAACATGGTTGACAATACAACCGTTTTAATCTGCAATACATTAAAGAGTCATTTATACCAGAGAGACAAACATAAAGTCCACACAAGCTTAGCCTCGGCAATAACTTTGACCACAATAAAAACAGACATGATATTCATTCAAATCATTCATTCAATCAATTTTCTGACTATAAATGAACTCGACTCTTCAGGTTTCTTTGTGACTTTCTGCTTAGAAAAACCTGCTGGTGGAATAAACTGATAAATAACCCATTTAATGGTCTTGGATCATCAACTCACATCACACATACACATGGACACACACACACACACACACACACACACACACACACACACACACACACACACACACACACACACAGATCATTTATAAAACATTACATGGTCTCCCACACAAAAATGCACAATGCATACCTCCAGACTCCAATTATCTGGAGAACGGTGTTGTTGACGTGTATTTACTGTGCTGTAACAGCGCTGTGTAATAGCCTCTGGTTCTGTTTTTACTGTTCATAATGAGACGACTCGGTGTACATCAGCTCGGAGCTGTGTGTAGAGGTAATTGGATGGCACGGAGACACACACACACACACACACACACACACACACCGTTTAGTCACAAACATACCAGCGAACAGCATATAAATGCAGTCGAACAGTATTTCTGAATCTGTAAACATTAGTGGAAATCAAATGTGTTAAACGGGGACGTAATGACCCAACAGCACACACACACACACACACACACACACACACACACACACACACACACACACACACACACACACACACACACACACACGCACACACACACACACACACACACACACACACACACACACACGCACACACACACACACACACACACACACACACACACACACACACACACACACACACACACAGTGTTTGTAGCAGCACCCCACCCAGTCAGGGCCAAACACGACTGCCTTCGCCCGTCACCATGGCAACCCTTTCAACTCCCCTTGCAGTGACATCACCTTTGCTGTGGTTCTGTTTTATACGACTGGATATACACAGCGGGGCTTTGATTTTTTTTTTTTTTTTTACTTGCAGCGAGAGAGAGAGAGAGCGGTGGCGTGTCAGTTTTTAATAAACTCTGCGAGCGCATTTCCATGAATATATATTTAATGGGATCATTTTCCTTTCCTTAATGGATATAATCTATTGGTTGTAGATTTTTTTCCCCCCCTACAGTAAAATGTTCTGGTTTTTGAGATGAGGCTAGTCTGCCACGCTGTTATCCTGTTAGCATGGAGCGCTAACGATCTACTTGGGTCGACACATGGGTGATTTTGGCATCTGCAGCACATTGTCATCATCACATTTCCTTCTTGTGGTGTGTCATTTCACATTTTAAAATGTGTATTATAATCCCTTTTAAGCCTTAAATGATCAGGATAGACACAGACATGGTAAAAAAAAAATACATAAATAATAATCTAAAATGTCCCTTGTGTCTGAGAAATAAAAACAATCCTTGATTGAATGCCATAAATTAACCAAATGTTTTGAATCTGCATATTTTATATTATTAAGAACAACAGTGTACTAAGGTGATGAGAAGTATAATTGTTGCTGCTTTGATCACAAACACACACAGGTTAAACTCTATAGTATGTCAGATATGGATGATACATGACTTCATAAATGATTCACCCAGCTGTATTTACATATGAAGCGCTGCGGCCGTCTCCACGTGAGCGTAAAAGTGCACACGCTGCAGCGTAAAAATGTGTTTCTGAGCTTTGCTCCCTGACATCTGATGGCTCCTCCTTGATCTCCAGACTGCTGACCTGTCACACTAACCCGTCAATTAACATTTATTGTGAAAGGCTGGGTTTGGTCCTCTGAGACACAAGAGGGTTTTATATGGATTTCTTTTAAAGCTAGTAGTGGGAGCAGGAAAAACCTGTCAGCCTCACAGGAGTTCCTCCTTTGTTCAAAGGTGAAGCAAAATCTGTCGGATTCTCGTTTCTCGTTTAATCCGGTAAACAAAGTATCACAAGGATCCTGGACTTGATTGGCAGTTCTACCCACTCACTATCGCCTCTCGAGGTTACGAGTGGTATTACAAGACCGGAGGGGGATGTGCTAGCTAGCTGGTCAGGATGCTAATTTTTAGCATCTCTGCAACATGTACATTTATTTAAAATATTATTTTCATTGACTTTATAAGAGCAGCTGGAGTAAAGGGCCATGAGTCAGGAATAAACCCTATTGGATGTCACACTTTTAAACCAGGTTAGTGTGTTATCAGATACACAGTCCTTACCAATCATTTAAAATATATGATGTGATATTTATGGTGGATTTTTATGATTGTTTTTCTGATTTTTATAAAATATGTGCCACAAGTTTGATCAGCACTCCAAAACCTAATAGTCAAATAACTTGTTCAGTATATATATATTTCTATATACCACCTGCTAAGTTAAAATCCCCCCCTCTAAACAGAGGATCCCCAGCCAGCATGTATGAGACACAGACTCGTGTTCATCTGCTGAGTCAGTTTGCAGCTAAACCAACACGTTTAGAGAAAACCAACACGGCAATCTGTCTTGGCAGGGGAGACGTGGCTTCAGGGGGAAGACGGATTGGAGGACATAAGTCCTCAAACACAAACAGACACGCTGCACATGTTCATCTGTTGCTTCCTTTGTCGACTCCAGTCTTTTACACAAATGTATCCGTATCCAGATTGTGACTAAATCTACTGTAGCTGAAAGGCCCATTTTTGTCATCTGGCGGTTCCAGTTTTTAAGCTAAGCTAAGCTAATCGGCTGTAGCCTTATATTTAAATAGACACGTGCTCAGTTTTACAGTTCATGCTTGTATTTTGAACATGTTTACATGTGAATATACATGACTGTTGTTAGTTGTCATGGTGACGACACATGGAAGAAGGCGGGCAGATGTCTGGCTAGCTCGGTAGCTTGTCGTTACCTGCCACTGTTCACCAGCCCGCTCATTTCCTGTCACCAGTGTAGCACTAAAGCATGGAGGAATTTGAAAACTAGTGAACTAGTCAGCTATTGGCGAGCTAGCTTGCTAATTCCACTGCTTTAATGTTGCACTTTGTTCCTTTATACGGAATGTGGGCTGTATATTTTTTTATACAAAAAGAAAAAATGTGCTTTGACATTCATTTAAACACGAATAAATAGATAATAAATGGGGCATTACTGGTAATTGATGGTGACTGATCTTTTTCTTCAAGAGCCCTCCGCCTCCTTAATTCTTAACCCAGAAAACGCTCCTCTGTGTCAGAAAAACGCTTATTTCTCCACCATGTGTGTGTGTTTTCGCCCTAAGCGTTGATTTGCTGTTTTTTTTTTATAGTCCTTTGAGGCCCGCTGTCACTGCTCTCTTCTAATACTATAACGAGACCTCTGGGACACGGAAACACACACATACAGAAACACACACAGGAGAAGATAAAAAGGAATCTTTCAGGTCTCCGCGAAGCCAAACAGCAGCTTGTGAAGGAAAAGGCAGTAAAAGGAAGAATGATGGGGTGGGGTGGGCGGGTGTTGCCTCCATCTTTAACAAGTAGCATGGCCTTTTCAGCCAAAACACAACAGGAATCAATATGTCACCTGCAACGTAAGGCTGCCGACTCGCCGTCAACACTGGAGAATCTCTTCATGTTAACCGACAAATTGAAATCTCATCTTCCCCGCGCGTTTCCTTGCTGATGAAAGGCTGAGCTGACAAACAAATGATGACCTGCTGCTGTTGTTGGTGATGTCAGCATTCTGAGGATGCCTCATGACACTGCAGCTTTCTGTGTTGTGTTAGACCTGACCCTATTAAAAATAGTAACCTCTCCTCCAGGGCTGAGCCTATAAGTCGTGGTGGCATCCTGTCAATCACAGAGTAGCCACGCCCTAAATCATTTGACTGGACCATAACTTACTAAATGAACATCATGCTGTATTGAAGACTTGAAACTAGAGATTGAGACCATAAACTCATGTTTACTGAGATAATACATGAAGTAGCATCATTTCCTCATAGACTTCCATACAATCAGAGAGGAATCGCCCCCTGCTGGCCAGTAGAAACAATGCAAGTTTAAGGCACTTCCGATTGGCTCCAGAGTTTGCCCCTCACCGATACACAAGTGTGAAGTAGATTAGAAGAAGAACAGTTGAGATAAGCGAGACGGCAGCCCAAAAAAAAAAAAAAAAACTTTAGCAAAGAGACGCTGAGGCCTGCATGACCGGACATGACGTCAAGACTTTGTCTCTACAGACAGAAAACAAAGCAAATGTCCATCACCGCTTTAATCAACCTCCTCTCTCTCACACACACACACACACACACACACACACACACACACACACACACACACACACACACACACACACACACACACACACACTAATATGTCCTCAGCTGCTCCGTCAGCCTTGTAAAGACAGCAGCTTGTCTAATTGACTGACTTGATTGGTCTCGTATGTGTCTGCTCACCCGTACAACCTCATTCATCACCGCTGGGACTCAAAAAAAAAAAAAAAAAAAAGAATGACGTGAGGAGCAGATACAGTCTCTTAAACACATCTGACAAGCTGGAGGCGAAGGAGGAGGACGGCAGGAGAGAGCAGGTGAGGAGAGAGGAGAGGAGAGAGAGAGGGAATAGGATGAGGATTAGTTTGGGGATTAATTGACAGTAGGAGATGCGTAGAGGGAGAGAGGGAATAAGAAGGGACGGAGGGAAGACAAAGGGAGAGGAAGAGGGGAGGATTAGAGAGAAAGTGCAGATAGAGAGAGAGAGACGGTTGAGAGAAGAGAAGAAAAGGAGAGAGAGAGGGATTTCAATTAGCCCGTTTGGACGCCGGTCTTTGCTGACTGACAGCTTATAGAGAGCCGTTCTGGCCATGAGCCTCACCCACTCTCACTCTCTCGCCACCAAACACACACACACACACACACACACACACACACACACACACACACACACACACACACACACACACACACGCACACACACACACAGTTTCCTGCTAACAGCTGCTGACAGAACATGTCGATCTCAACCGCCAACATTTCCCTTTGTTTCCTTCCTTCCGTGTTTAACCCCTGCTCCTCCTTCCTCTCCTAATAACTCCCCCCCTCCCTCCCACCTTCCCCCTAAAACCTCTTCACCTCCATGTTTCTCACCCTCCCTCCCTCCCTCCCTCCCTCCTCCTCCTCACCTCGTCATATTGCTCCCTGTTGCCATTTCTCTTCCACTCAGTCACCTCCCACGCTCCCATCAAAAAATCTCCTCCTCATTTTTCAAAACTCAATCTCAGCCAAGTGTTTCTGACAAGATTCGATGTGTCACAGTCACAGGGAAAAAAAGGCAGCACAGACACCGAGGAAATTCACCGTAATCACATATTTGGAGTGATCACCTCATGGAGGATTCATGCTCTCATAGCAGGCCTCCTAGATGTTTGCAATGGTTGAAGTTTATGGAGCTGGGGACTGAAACACTAACATGAAAATCGACAGCCGGTGACTTCTTCTTGCACCCGGACTGGAGCGGAGCGGCCAATTCCAATTGCTGTTTGAAATCTAAAGAGTTAATAGGACAGATTATTCACGGCCGCCTCGGATCCTAAATCACATTTCACTTCCAATTCTGTCGCTTGAAGATGATCTCTCATTCTCTCCCGTTTCTTCTCTCCTAATTGTCTCTCTCTCTTTTCAATTTACTTCACTCACTTTCTCTCTTTGCATCCGTCTTTGGCTTTTTCTCCTTATCTCACAAAACACACACACACACACACACACACACACACAAACACACACACACACACACACACACACACACACACACACACACACACACACACACACAAACACACACAGACACACACACACACACCTGTGTGAGGGGAAACCCCAGGACTATTCAACCATCTGTGACTACTGCAGTGTAGTCAACACACACACACACACACACACACACACACACACACACACACACACACACACACACACACACACACACACACACACACACACACACACACACACACACACACAGCTGCTCCCTCAAAATTTCTTAGGAACACACACCCTTTTGCATGGATGTGAGCAGAAACGTAATCGCAAAAGCTGGTAGAACACATGCTACACACACACACACACAAACACACACACACACATACACACACACGAGATATAGCGAAGGATGTGATCAATAGCTATTGATCTGCCACCTTTGGCTTGTCTTGGCAGCGCTTCATGTTGGACATAAAAACGTCCACACCCGCCAGGATAGAGATGAATGGCACACACACACACACACACACATGCACATACACACACACACACACACACACACACACACACACACACAGAAGGCCATCCTGAAAAACAAACACACCCATATTCTTTCATTTTATTTCTATATTCAAAATACTTTAAAAGCGTAAAATAGACGTTAAATTCATGCACAGTGTAATAACTTATATCGCCAAACTCATTTTCTATAGCATGTACACACACACACGCACACACACACTCCTTGTTGGCCTCACCTCTGTAGCACATAGTTAACCACAGCAGCTCCAGGACCTGACCCCCAAACTCACACACGTCCAATCCCAGCATGCTGCCTCTCCGCGGGTCTGCGCTCTGTGCGACAGCTGGCAGAAGAAAACCGGGGTGGGGAGGGGAAACCTCCACAGGTAGCACCAAAGTAGCAGAGCAGGGACGGATGAAAGAGGAGACCATCCACAAAAGTCTTGAATTTTGGAAGGAAGAGGTGAGGGTTGGGGGGGGAGTGGGGTGGGGGGGTTGGGGGGAGGTCAGATGAGCATCTCCTCCCCGGAGGAAATAAAAAAAATGTGTAATTGTAGGGGTTGAAGGGGATGAGGGCTGGCGTGAGAGAGACGGAGGCAGAGAGGCAGGGAGGGTATCCTTGGGTGTGGGTGTGATGGGATGTGTGTGAGCCAGAGAGAGAGAGAGGGAGGGAGGATGGAGGGAGGGAGGGAGGATGGGGGAGAGGCAGACCAAAACCAGGCAGCCGGCTTTCTACACTTCTTCTTCTTCTTCTTCTTCTCTCGTAAACTCAAAAAAAAAGAAAAACAGGGAAGAAATCTAAAGGCTAGAACTGTCAGCTGTTTCCTGTTGGACGCAGCAGCGAGGATGCTGGGAGCTAACGGTGTTCAGGCAGACGCTGGTTTCGCCGGCTGAGCTGTCTGCAGCAGCATGTGTGTGTGTGTGTGTGTGTGTGCTATTCAGACGCTGGCTATCGATTCGCAGACGAGCAGCCAACCCCTCCTCCTCCTCCCCCCCTGCATCCCTTCCTCCCCTCCTCCTCCTCCTCCTCCTCCTCGTGTCATCAGCCCAGAGACTGCAATGAGCTCATCCTTTACACCCCCCCTCCCACCACCACCACCACCACCACCTCTCTTTCCCTCCCTCATTCACTCTTCCTCGCCTCCCCATTCCTTCTCACGCACTCCCCTCAACTCTTTCATGCTTTTATATTCCTCTTCATTTTTTATCACTTATACAAATTCTCATGTGGCGTTCCCTGTTTCCCTCCGCCCATTTATCACTGTGTCACGCCATCTCTCTCTCTCTCTCTCTTCCTCTCTCTGTGTCTCCATTTATCTTATCCCTCCCTCTCCTTCATCTTCTTCTTCATCTCCCTCTGTCTTTTAGTGACCACACCCTGTCAGCAGTATGCTTCCATCATGACTCCCACTCATCTTTTTCTGCTTCATCATTTCGTCTGTTTCGTCCTGTGTGTGTGTGTGTGTGTGTGTGTGTGTGTGTCTCCCCCCTCTGAGGCTGTATAGTAGTGTGGAATACAAAAAAGAAGCTGCTTCTCCCACTTGACAATCAGACACCCTCCCTATCACACACACGCCTTGTTAGTCTGTCACTCAGACTAACAAGCAGCCGTCACGTACTGTGTTTTTGGGAGACAACTTCTCTCTTCCCCCCTCACTCTGTCACACTCCGGTGTCATCTCACACCCCCGTATATTAATTTTACTTTCATAAATATGGAAACATGCAGAAATTAGGGTGTATTTTGGTGTTTGTCGCCGAACAGGAATTTTGCCTCCCAAAAATATGCTTAGTTTTTGACTTAAAGACCAGTTTTAGGCTAATTCCACACATTGACTGTAAACCTGAATCAGATTAGCTTTAATTCATGTTTTAAACTCAACAAACAGACACTAGTGAAACGGGGCAGTTTGATGAATTGTGGGATGGCGGAAAGAAAAAGAAAATTAGTGAGGAAGGAAGTGAGAACGAGCAGAGATAAAAGAAAGAAAAGAAAAAGGACATGATGAATAGGAGAGACTGTAGCTGTGTCTTAATACAATTTGGCAAAAAAAAACAAAAAAAAACAGGATGTTCACGGGTTCGAGCTATAGAGTCAGACCGATATATTTGGGTCAATATAGATTTTCCATTGAATAATACATATCAGTCATGGTTCACTGCAGATCGTATAAATGTTTTAGACTCAGTTCTCCGCTCTCTTTAGGTAGTCATTAAAAAAAAATAGAAATCATAAATCTGTAACAAATCAGAGAATATTGGCTAAATATTGACCCTGGTGGTGTCAGTCAGGAATCGTGTGTATTTGACGAGACATGAAGATAAAGAACGTGATTAAAAAATAACATCCTATTAGATCTTGCACAAACTGGGAGACTTACAGCTGTAATGGATCAAAAATAAGAATCAACGTTATTGAACATCATTTAGCAGTAAGCTAAGAGTTTAAAAAGGTAAATGCTTAGGAGAGGAAACGTTAGATGTTACGTTAATACCAACGTTTTCCTTCAAACAGAGGCCGATTTAATCAAATTACTTTTGGACTCCACGTGATAGCATTTATAGCCGCATTCCAAGTAATTGATCGTAAAAGCTTTTAGAATATTAACAGTAGCGAGACTGGCGTGGTGCTAATAAATCTAATTTAAAAAGTGCTTAATTAAAAAATAATGAACTAACTGCTGTGTGTCACAATTATATCTGAGCTTTTTTATTGGCCCAAAGTCATGGACACAATATGCTGTTTTTATTGGTGCAAATGGTTTGTAGATTAACACTTTTTAAAGTGTTGTTTACTTTGAGAATCACTGCTTCAGGGTTCTAGATAAAACCCTTAATTCAGGGTGAAACCCCCTGGGTGGGTTCCTGTTAGCACTCTTAGAAGGTGGAAGGGTTCTGGATAGAACATACCAAAAAGGCTCTAGGTGGAGCCATTACACCAAAGAAGGGCTCTCCGTAGAACCTTGGTAGAACCACTCACAGATGCATGTCCAACCCTTCATGTTGGGTTCTAGGTAGCACCCTCTGAACAGTCTCCAGGTGGGACCTTTATAAAAAAAGGTTCTACCAGGAACCAAAAGGTTCTCCTATGAGGTCAGGCCATATAACACAATAGGGTTCTAGTTAGCACCTTTACACCCAAGAGTTTAAGAATAATCTGCATAGAATTAATTTGTACATAAGAGATCGTTTTAGAAATAGAAATCAAATAGTTTATGTATGAAAAGTCATGTCATCTGCTTTTTTTTAAATAAATCCCACACAATTGAGATAAAATAACTCAGAAGATCCTTCAAAGTGCCAAAAATCTTAAGCTCCTTGTACAAATCCATCATTTTGAAACGGTTAACGACAGTGAAAACTGATTTAATACCGTCGCCTTGCCCCGGCAGAGGGGCCTTTCTCCCGTCTGTCCTAAAGCAAGCAGTGCCATAAACCCATTATATTCATATTGCTTTATGGAAATATAAATCAGCAGCAGCAGTGGTCCCTGGTGGAATGAGTGGCATCTATAAAATAAGTGCTTGAACAAGGATGGTGTCATAAAGAGCGCCTCGGCGTGAGGAGCCCCCGGGGTTTAGAGCGTGCACGCCCACATTTCTTTTACAAGGTAAAAACATGATGAAACGCTCCTCGGGCACCTGCTGTGTGCCGAGGCATTATCTTTATGTCTATCGCTCATCTGTTTAGGGAAGAGCAGGGTCACGACTTTGAAATGACACAGCTGGAGTTTATGGTGTGAACAAAGACTTCACAGTGTTTAACACAATTAAACATAAACATGCAGAAATACCATTTAATCCCTGTTTTACAGAGCTAGCCTGACTCTGTTCACACAAAAACAAAGCATAGCAAACATCAAGCGGTGGCAAATAGTGACAGTTATCTCTCTCTTGCTGCTTTATCAAATCCAGGTTAAAAGTTTTTTAAAACAAAAAGGTCTCCCCTCGCCTGGATGAGGTGCACGGAAGGGAAAACAAACATCAGACAGTGTTGCACCTCAAATTGAATTCAGGGACAGATATCGCATGAATTCGCGAGCGTAATCTGTATTGATTCGGCAAGTTATTCCATTAAGCCGAGGCCACATGAGCTCTGGTAATTGCTTTCTCTATCACACACGCAGATACAGTATGTAAGTAAGTCGGGGCGGCGTGTATAAGAAGAGTCTTATTGGACGGCGTTCTGTGTGGGGAGCGTTTATCTCTGCTTAGTGTGGGGAAAAGAAGAACGCGACTCATTTGGGGCCCCGTTCAACCACAACCGCCTCGATTCAGTCAGACTGAGAATGACTGAATAATCCAGACGTCAACTCTCTGATGGGAAATGAATAATAATTTAATAAGGCAAACGGAGTAAATGCAAAAAAGGTGTTTCTCAAAGGAATGATTGATTATGGAGTTAATCAGGGCTGGTAATCAAGTTTGACGGCGGATGAAGGAATGAGTTAAGAGGCTTTTTCCTGTTGTCAGGTGATGAGTGAGTATTATGTGTATTTGAATTAATTCATTAAAAAAGGCAGAGGAGTGTTTGAGGATTGTATTAGCAGTAATGGGACGGTCCATCAGGGCAGCACTGGGCTGAAGGTCTCGGTCTGAACAGAACCGCATCATCTGCAAAGAGTCGAAGACGCGATTCTGAGGTCCACAAACCGGAGACTCTCCTTCTCCCGGCTGAACTTTGAGATTCTCTCGACGAAAATAATAAACAGGAGATGATTCTCTTCATAAAATGTCCTTCAATGTGAAAAAAAAAACATTTTAAAAAGAATTAATATGGTTGCCCTGCCCGACCGATCACCCCCGTTAGGGTCTTTCTACCTCCTGTCTGTCCTAAAGCAAGCAGTGCTATAAACCCATTATATTTATATGGCTTTATGGAAATATAAATCAGCAGCAGCAGTGGTCCCTGGTGGAATGACCATCTATAAAACGTGCACTTGAACAAGGATGGTGTCATAAAGAGCGTCTCAGCTTAAGGAGCCCCCGGGTTTAGACATGCACACCCACACTATCTTATTTTACTTAAACAGGAAAAACCTGATTAAATAACATAGATGCTTATGACAACAGTGTGAACAAAACTCAACAATAAATTACATTTAACACAATGTAATACAAACACATATGAAGGTCAACATTACTCTTACCCGTAACAATAACCCAATAATATAAAACGTGATTATGACACTCTTGGGGGCATTTTTCTGAATGATGAGCATTTTCATACTTTAAGTACATTTTATAATTATACTTAAACAGTGACATTTTGAAAGTAGAACTTCTAATAGAGTATTACAATGTAGACAACAGAGGGCTTCAAAGTATTCCACGTGTATGAATGAAGAAATAGTCAGGAGTCCATAAAAAAGCAAACTCATCCTCATAATACTGTCCTCCGCTGGTTCAATACCTGAACGCTTGTGTCCATTACCTGACACTATAATAGCAGCTTGTCCACAGATGGCTGCCTGAAAGGCTCAGTGGCAGTCAGCCTCTCTCCCTTTTATGATTATTATACTTTATATGTCCACTTATACCACTTGGAGGGTGAATTTTCTGTCTGTTTTTTTACTTCTGGTGTCTTCAAACACACTAGAGCTGTGTGAAGCTACAGCAGCCAGTTAGCTTAGATGAGGACAGCTGATTTTTGGCATTGCAGTAACTCAGCATCCGTGGGGTGGAGACAATTACCAAGTGTTTTTGTCCGGCCCTTTTCTGACATCTAGTGGCGACTTAGAGAATGTATGACGTCTCCAAATTGATTTATTGTGAGTAGTCGTAACATAATTCCTCGGGGAGTTACAGTATCTTTTCAGCCACGGGCTGTAATTGATCTGCATTATCAGCAGAACATACAACATATGACGCACTATTTCCCCCGTGGACCGCCGGCGCTCGTTAGATTACATTTCCTCCACCCACCGTGTCTGCTGCATAACTCATCAGCTCTGGGAATACAGTCCACGACTGTGAACGTGTTTAATCTGGAGACACTGCTCTGTATTTGAAAGGTCGCAGGTTTGATCCCGGCAGGCTAACAGAGGTGAGTTTTTTTACTTGAAGCTCTGATAATGACCCACAAAAATGAGTGTTTATCAATATGTGACCGGCAAACCTTTAAATCAATAACGTAAATGTTTTCCCATCAACAAATCAAACATCATGATAGATTTCAAAATTTATTCATTCACAAAAAGGCTTATCCAGTGGTTATAAAATAGAGCATAGTCCATATTTTAACATCTAGAACTGTACAACAAAACAAAGACAAAGACAAACAAAATCAGAGCAAAAACTATGAAGTGCACAAAAAAAAACACTGATAATTGAAGAAATGTTAAGATTTACAAATTGACTAAATTAAATAATTCTGAGAGTGTTCTGGGTGGTGCCGTGACTGCAGTAATGCAGGAGTAAATGGGTTTAAACAGAAGGTTTGTGTATTACATTCATATAGAGCTTCACGAGGGACACTTGTGGGTATTTTTCAGTAGTAGGCCAAAGTGCAAACATTTGAAGGTGTTAAAAATGTTGGTACCTATGAGTATCAATCCATGTTTTACTGACAGTAGTACAAATATATATATATATATGCTCAGTAAAGCAGACAGAAAGAGAGAAGCATCAGATGTCTCGTGACAAAATGAGACCAGATATAAAAGTATCGGGTCCCGTTACGTCTCCTCTTCAAAAGCCTCTTTATCATTTGGGATGTGAAAGCCATTCATCAGTCCAAACCACACTCTTAAAATATTTAACATTAACAATAAATAATAGCATTCGCTCAGTGCAAAACTACACAATAATGAAAAAACCTCGAAGAAGAGGACTTAAATGGTCAGTTATTACAAACCGTAAAATCCGATTTTCAAAGTAAACCTCCCTAAATGTCTTGTTTAGTTCAATAGCAAGACATAAAAAGCATTCAATTTGAAATATGTAATTAATCAATGTTATAACCGGTGGAGTATGCATCACTGAGGGTTTCCCCGTTCACCAGCTAACAAGGATCAAACACATTCTTCCTCTCTGTCAGCTGGCAGAGTGTCTGTTTTACTTTATTTTGAAAATATTCTCCCATTCTGACTCGACTATGTGACGTCCATGAACACGTACAAGCACAGGAAAATTCCTCCAATAAGGCAAATATTATATATATATATTAGTTTTTCTGTCCATGACATATCTGTATACAACCTAAAGAAAAAGAAATGTACCAAAGCTGGAATCTGAACGATAATGGAAGTCAGAATCCTTTCAAAGTAGGGGAAGTTACTTTCTCCGTTCAAATTTTACACCAGGAGCAATAATGTCTTTTTGTTGATGATGCAGGCGTTTACATGGGGATGCCTTGTGTCGTCACGGTGACCATTTTGGCATCTAAGAATAACAAAGACCTCGTGGCCCTTGATGGTGTCCTGCATAGGGATACGTAGCTGGTGGTAAAGAGCTTACCAGACATCAGGTGGTCATAGTTCATGGATGTGTGTGTGTGTGTGTGTGTGTGTGTGTGTGTGTGTGTGTGTGTGTGTGTGTACTATGACTGGGCCAGCTGAAGCTCCTCCAGCCCGTGTTTGCCCAGGTGATATCTGGCCAAGTCTTTCCTGGTCACCAGTCCAACCACCTGCAGAGTTGTCATGACACAAACATGACCTGATCATTAAATGTTTCTTCAACAAATACACAAAGAGGCTAAAATCAAACAGGAAAATGAAAAAGCGGACGATGAGAACGGACACAGAAACACAGGCGGACACACTCTTACCCTGTTCTCGTCATCCACCACCACCAGGTGTCTGAGTCCCAGCGCTCTGAACAGCTTAAACACACGAGGCAGAGACGTTTCCTGCAAACAAACCAGTATATTTAATAATAATAAAAACTATTATTACTTCCATAGCTGGAGCAGGCTCTCCTCCCGTTATTTTAAAAACACATACAAGGTTTGTATTCAACAGCGACGACTTGCAAGTTATGAGCTGAAGAAGTCTGTGTTTGTAATGCGTGTGTGTGTGTGTGTGTGTGTGTGTGTGCGTGTGTGTGTGTGTATTACCAGTGGGACAGTGTAAGGCGTTGCGTTCATGAACTCGGTGAGGTCCATCATACACTCCCTCTCGTCCTGGGAGACGTGGATGCTCTGGATGGGAGGGAAGCGGGGGTAGGCGTCCCTGAAGTCCTTCAGCTGGAGCTTCCTGCGGGTCAGCCGGGACCGGGCCAGCTCCACAAACACCTGCCAGGACGGAGCGGGGAACAAACGGTATATTGTACATTTAAATCATCGCAACATAAGTGAAAATACTGACTTCTGTTTCCTATCGCCGGTGTTACCTTGTGCTTGAGGAGAACAATGAGCTGAGAGCGGAGGATGAGGCCGCAGAGCTTCGCTGGCTGAATCAAAGAGAGAAGATACAAATTACCAAATATTGTGATATTTTAGAGATACTCTCAACGTCTCAAATTAGACTTTATGGCTCAGACTGTACAGTAAAAGAACATAATGTATAGAGGAAGTGCAACAGCGGAACCAAAGAGCAGCGCTATCATGAAAAAAAGAAAGAACCCGAGCCATCATACTATACCTCGTCACTACCAGCGCCCTGAATGACGACGGGGAAGCCGTTGTGGCTGGTAGACGTGTTGCTAAGGACCTCCACGATGGTTCCCACCTTCTCTATCCTGTTCAGACAGGTGACTGGAGAACTCATCACCTCTCTGGATGCAGGGGGGAGGGAGAGGGACAGTCAGGGTGATGGGAAAACTACAAATGCTGGCCTGAAGTCAGATTGACGTGATTATGGTGCAACGATCATCCATCCACACACACAGAGGGCCTTACCTGGCGGTGAGCCAGTGAGAGGTGGCGGGAGCCTCCCAGTGCAGGAAGGGAACGCTCTGCAGCTTGATGTGGATGTCATACAGACCCTGAAGCAGGAAGAGACAGTTAGGGTTAGGGTTATCATACAAGCAATCAACATACTCTATCATTCTGTAGAACAGAACTCACCTCTACAAAATAGTCTCCTACTATCTTGGCGGTCATGAGGACGAGCATGATGGGAAGACCGTATGTGACGTTTCCTGTAGCCTCCACCATGATGACGGTCAAACTGAGAGTCATCCTCACGATGCCACCTGTGGAGAGCATCGTTTTAACATTGGGAATTTATCTTCGTCTGTTTTTAACAGCTTTCAACTTTAACAGAACTCACCTAACTGAGCTGCAGCTCCAATCAGGGCATATTTACCAGGGTTGGCCCAGATCTAACAGAAGACATAAATACATATATTGGGTTAGTTAAAGGGGAAATCCTCTACTATCACATATAAAATAATCCACTTCAAATGGATGTTTTTACTTTTAAGACTGACAGGTAATTCATTTATTATCATTTTTGAACCCACGTGTTAGAAATCAAACAAATAATGGATTATAAACACTTTAACACAGAGTAGCAGAGATTTTTAGAGAATATTAAGTTTAACAGTCAGTCAGATTCCACTTGTGTTGATTGTATGCATGAATTCAACCATATTATGGTCTGTTTTCGACGGGGGGGGAACTGAACGGTGTTTTCTGCTAACACTAACCGAGCTGTCTGGGGTGAGGGTGGCCAGCAGTATTCCACACAGCCTCCCCCAGGCTGCTCCGATGAGCAGAGACGGGATGAAGACCCCAGCAGACACGGCCAGGCCGTAGGTCCAACACGCCAGGAAGAAGTAGGTCAAGGTGAACAAACCCAGGGTCATGGGATTGTAGGTTCCTATAGGAAAGACGGGGATGAGAGGTTTTCATTATGAAACCCATGTGCAATAAGAAAAGAAAAAAGGGAAGAAGTGGCTGGTGCTGGTGCGTATGTTTGTGCAAAATCATTTTTAGCAAGCTTGCCCTCAGTAACAGCTTTACCTGGCTGGTTGTGGAAGAGACTACGAACACTTCTCTCAGGAGTGTTGAAGAAGGCCGTTGCCATGGAGTTGTACTCCCCGTCTGCACAGAACAGCTGAGAGAGAGAGAGAGAGCGAGGGAGAATGAGTGACATGACTAGAGAAAGAGACAGAGTGTTTTTGTGTTCTTGTTGAGGATTTGAAAGGCCGTCTACCAGCAGACATATTATTCTTAAAAAAAGGGGAATTAGACAGATAAGGATCAGTGAAGGTTCGTCAACCACATCTGGTTTCATCATGATCTGGATGTGTCAATCCGGAGGTTGCATCGAAAATATTACTCACATAAAAAAATCCATTTCAAGGCAGCAGCCACATTTTAAATAGCCTATTTCTTGCCAATTGTCTGACATGTGCCGCTGCTTTGGTCACCGATGACTCACACTGCGTCGTGGACATACATGCACTCTTCTTTGATCCGTTGGAAATATTGTTCTCATGGCGTTATTGGCGGTCACGTTTAACGAACTGAAACTATTCTAGTCTGGTAGAAAAAAAAGGGAAGCATGAAGATTGTGGGAAGGATGTAGCTTATCTTAATCTGCACTTGTGTCTGTCTTATTTGATGAATCATGCATCACTAGAATCAGACTTCCCTAATTTCAGCTTCATGACAAGACATTGTGTGTGTGTGTGTGTGTGTGTGTGTGTGTGTGTGTGTGTGTGTGTGTGTGTGTGTGTGTGTGTGTGTGTGTGTGTGTGTGTGTGTGTGTGTGTGTGTGTGTGTGTGTGTGTGTGTGTGTCAACCTGCAGTGGGTACTCCTCTTTGTGCTCTGGCCCCAGAGGCTGACAGTCATTAGAGAAGTAGATCATGGTGAACGACACTGTAGCAGTCACCGCGGCAACCAACATGGCCTCGATCACTTGTAAACAAGGGCGATGGACATACCTGTAAACACAAACACGCAGACAGACACACACACACACACACACACACACTTTGAGATTAGCAACAGCTAATTACCCTAAAACTTCCAAAATGTCACAGATTCTCAGCCCCGGTCCGGACTTTCCCAAGCAACAAAGAACCTCTAAAAACAGCTGAGTGGAAAACAAATCCGGCCTTTTGTGCCCTCAGGCTCGTTACATGCCGAGTGGAATCCAATTATTGTTCCACAATGTGACACAAATACAGACTTTATTCTTCTGCTGAACTCACTGAGCCGGATGACAGAGAGTATTTATAGAACCAGGACTTCTCAGACACATAAAGACACCAGGTTTCAGGAAATGAACGTCGTTTTATTTATTGCCAGTTAAGCTGAGCAAAGTTGCACAAACCTTTATTTTTATTTTTTTAACCCTTACTCTATCACCACAGTATTTGTTGGACTGGATAATACCTCAACTTTTACATATTTTTACTGTGTGAAATAACACATTTGCCAAACTTAAATGATCATAGTAAATGTCACATTTTATTAAAGCCACTAATGTATCTGTCATACCTAAAAACACATAATCAGGAACCACTTTTAGTTTGCTTAAACCAAATGTGTGATACTTGTTCCAGAAAGCTTTAATTGTATCCTAGTTACCGTATAAATACAACATAAACTACCACCTCAACACACTGAATATATGTGCCATGCGGCTCCAGTCACGGAAGAAGGAACCGCAGGTTTCTTGGCAGAAGCTCCCTCCAGTCAGTCTCCCCAGTGATTAGACCTGTTCTAACTCTGCGACTATTATTAATCACCTCAATCACAAGATGCTGACGTCCTGAGAAACTGTTTCAAACGCTCATGAGAAGACTTCCTCGTCGCGCGCCCCACCCTGTCTTTGACAGGCGAGAGCGAAGCCTCAATGCTGCGGTGTTGTTTTTTTTGGCCCGCTGCACAGCAACTCTTCACGCTGTATGTCACCTGACCCTCTTAGTCGAGACTTTCCTCCCTCCTCTTTCTACTTGTATACGTTCTATCGAACCCGTACCTGATCCTGAAGATGGTCAGCCAGTAGTTGAGCACGTTGAAAAGAGCTCCCAGCAACCCACCTGGTAACACAATCACATATATCGATCGGATTATCATTATATCATTCATGGTTTCCACCCTGCAAAGAATCAAACATATTCACAGACATGTAAAAGAGTTTTTACCTATAGCACCCATAGCGATGAACAGGGGAATCTCATAGAGGTTATAGGTCACACTCTGAAAAAAGGGACACAAGAGCATGATGTCATCTTTTGCAGCGACTAACACGCAACACAACACGCTGGTATCCAATACACGTCTCTCACATCATTCTCAAAGCGGCCGAAGTTGATGAGACCCGGGTTGGACAGGTCTCCTGGGTTTTTGTGGTAGATGCTGAGGAAGAAGTTCAAGGTGAAGGTTGAGATCATGGAGGCGAAGAACTGCAGGCGAGACACAAAGAGGGAGGATGAAGAGAAACGAAAAGGGAGAGGGGGGAAAAAAAACACATCGATCAACACTGCGCTCCAATCTTCCCCACTTCTCTGGATTCAAACCTCTTGATTTGATTCCCTTGAAAACACCACATGACCGTTAATAACGAGTTTATGATGGGGGGGCAGCGTGACTTACGATCCTCCACGTCAGCATCTGGTTCCAGAAGGAGGCTCCCTCCTCCAGAGAGAACAGAACGCCGCCTGTCGACCGGAGAAACAAAAGCACAGTCAAAAACCACGGCAGCAATTAACTCAGCAATGAGCAGAGTGTTGGCACCGTCACGCACCGTCCTTCACACAGCGAGTTGATTGATACGCAATCAATAAGGGGCTGAACACTAACTGGATTCACCGAAGTTAAACTGCAGGGACTCTTTTCACGTGACAGTAGCAGATAAGACTGGCTGAGACACGCTTTGTGAAGGATTTCCAAACAACTGGTCAGGAAACAAAACCAAGGCAGCTCTTTTCCTTACAGCTTTACGACAAGCATTAACGAGCCGGTGGGTCAGTCAGGTGAAAGCAGGGTTCCTGCAGGGTTCTCCAAATTAAATTTAAGACTTTTTAAAGACTTTCTAATACCACATGAAATGCAATTTAACAGCCGCCACCATCCGAAGTGTGGAAGTATGATGAAAAACCAGTTGGGATAAAACGGCCTAGAATTATTTATTATTGCAATCTCACTTTCTTCTGTACTTCCTGGTACTATATGACAATCATCCTTTCAAGCGATAAAATTAATGACGGCAATCACGAGCCGAGAAGCGGCTCCTGTATCTAGCAGAGAGTAGTGACAGCCAAGGTGCCGACTGGATTTAACGACCTCCTGAACGCATCAACATGCAAAACAATCTTTTTTTTTTGTAGATGTCTCCTGTTTGCACACAATAAGAGCACATTTTAAAACCATCATTACTTCCTACAACAGGTAAGATCCACCTTGGGTACTTTTTTTTAAGGAAAATGAGTTCAATCCTTTTTCCAGACCTGCAGAATGACCTGACAGTGACATAGTTTATTCTGGGCATGCAGCCATATTGGTTGGAAGGTTAACAACCCACACAACTAAAGCAGATTAATAATAAAGCATGTTTATCTTGTACTCTGGTGAAGTTTTTACCGACTGGCGCTCCAAAAGCAGCTGAAACTCCGGCAGCAGCCCCAGCAGACACAAAGTCCCGTTTCTCAGTGTCTCTCCGGAAGTATTCAAAGATCTAAATAGAAGAAATGACTAGTTACATTATTTCACTCACAAAAACACATTTTTTAAAACACATCACATCACACACACACTCTGACCTTGAAGTCTCTCTTTAAAGAGGTGCTCCTGCCCTGGGAGACCCCTGCAGCTACAACAGCACCAGAGTGAATCATGGGCCCTTCCTGAGGGATTGTGGGTAAACAAACAGACAGGAATGAAAGGGAGTAATTGGCAGGACATGGCATTAATTTACACATTGAATCCAAACAACTTTGAATTGGAAACGATCTAAATGAATTGCTCTAAGCTACATGTACAGTCTGTGTTTTTAAATGAGATCTGTAAATGTCTGTAGCCGCCATCGTGTGCAGGTTTTTAAGTGTTATTTGGCTCCGTTGACTCTGTGGACCATCGACAGCAGCCTTTTTTTTATGAATGAATGCATGTTTACCTTCCCGACAGCCAGACCGCCAACCACCGAACAGATAACACCGCACACTTTCACTACCAGCGTCTACGGAGGACAAACACACAACATATTGAGGATGTGAAAGTCCTTCATGTTCAAAAAACAGTGGGTTAAGTACATCCATGTATGCATATGAGTGTGTGTGTGTGTGTTGTGTGTGTGTGTGTGTGTGTCCGTACCTTGAGTCGTACCACCCTGGGAATCTTTACTCCATTTAGGTAGCATTTGATCTGAGGGATACCACTTCCTGCTGCTATGGGCTGAAAGACATGAAGGAGACACAGACGAGAGTCATATTGAAGAATGAGGATATGATGTTATTTACATTTAGGTCATTTAGCAGACGCTTTTGTCCAAAGCGACTTACAATAAGTACATTTGTCAAAAGAAGGAAACAAGGAAACCACAACGTATCATTGCTGATAAAGTAAGATAAAGATAAAGTGTTATCAGAGTGGTGTTTATATATACATAATGAAATATTTCATTGCTTATTGAAATGGCATTAACAGCAGCCTTTGTGTGGGAAAAAAATGAAAAAGCGATCACATGAACCACTTTTTGGCTCAGTCTGGTTACAAGAGAAAACTCCCAGCAGCCACTGCTGACCAGCTCATAACCAGAAAGGCAGGAATAGAGAAGCACATTCATCTTCAGAAAATTTCAGTATTACGCATTGTTGGAAATCAAACTGGCACGTTCCCTAATCAGTTTTCACTTCCACATGTACTTGACTGGGTTATAATCCACACGCCTGACCGACACATTCCTTCAAAATCCACTCCCACACCGGAGGAACGTCAAACCCTCACAAGAGCAAGAAAACTGAAATACAAAGTGGTGATGATTACTAACAAAGGTCACATGATTTCCCCTCCGGTCTTACCTCGATACATGCGACTATGATGGCCCCCACCATGACAAAGACGGAGTTCAGGACAACCCAGAGGATGAGGGAGATCGACAGGCCGCCCACCTCCGTAAACTTCTCTATGTCTGTGAGGGGTCATAGGTCAAGGGAACTAAAAGTATCAAACAGTGCAGTAAAAAGTACAATATTTCCCTCTGAGTTGTGGAGTTGAAGGATAACATATGCGTTCACAATTGAGGATACTCTCTTTGACCACTCGGTATTTGATCCCAGCCAGTTCCTCCACCACGATGTCTATGAAACAGGCGATGAGGCCGGTCAGAAAGCCGATTAGACCACAGACCACCCAGCGACTGATCTCCAGACAGCGGAAACCCTGAAAATACAAGATGAGGGAGGGAAGGCGGAGGAGAGATGAGAGACCGAGAAAGGAAATACACGGAGCTATTCACAGTAAAGATATTTATCAGAATAACATAGTCGTTCTACTAACCATGTAACTCATCCTCCTCTCCTCCTCCAGAAACAGCTGGTTCTCAATGTTATCATAGTCCAGACTCTGCAATAACACACACATAAGAAAATAAACACAATACATCAGTAAATACACATAAAAGGTGGTGATATTTACTTCTATTCTTCAATGCTTTGTGATAAACAAATACTTACTGTGTGTACTTTGTCAGCAAGTTCACAGCAACCAAAAAAATGTTAATGCAAAGCTGATTTTATGAACTGTTGCCAGTTTCCGGCCTGCTTAAGGAGATTATTGCCCTCTTTATTGCCCCAACTTGTTGTTGAGATTTCATGGCCTGAAGTGAATTTGCTATACCCGCGTTGTCGACTCATTTTACTGTTTTCATCACTTCCTTTATTTAGCAATATCTAAAAGAGGCTTTAATTAAACGGATGTACTCCAGAGTTTCCAGACTCGTATAATAATTATAATACAAAAGTTAGTTTTTACCTCAAATTTAAGTGACAGCAGCTTCTCATTATGAGGGATCTCCTTTGGCCGGCCCCTAAGAGAGTCCTGAAGGGTAGAAAATAAACAGAAAAACACAGAGGTGACCACACCAGAGCTGACCTATAACCTCTGACCTGTTGATTCATGTGATGGCTGCAAGAAGCTTAGTTAATGACATCACATGAATCAAACACTTTGAATGCAACGGCAGCAAGTTTTTAACCTCAAAGGTCACTTGGAAAGAAAAAGAGACGCCAACAAGCAGCAAGGAAAGCAAATATGAGATGAGTGACATTCAAACAAACAGAGCAAAATACAAACAAACAAACAAACATTTGTTTACGGCATACAACAAATCGTGCACATCGCATGCATGGCATCACATTCCCATCAGGCAGTGCAAACGGAGCTGAATCGGATGGCTTCCGTCGTGGAGGGAAATGGGATGATGTGATGTTCCGTCAAGCTAAGCGAGGGCAAGATAGCCTGAAGCATCAGTCGTATGATCCTGCACTAATCCCTCACCGCTGGCGGCGGCCTCGAGCTTGTGATTCTGTTCTTGGGTCATGCATCTCAAACGCTGAATTTGTCTGACTTTTGGGGGATATTCATGGGATTCTGTCTGTTTATTTGTCTGATTACCTCCAGCTGTGCTCAGAGCTAAATATACTCGATTAGACCACACTCTGGTGTAAGCACGTCTCCAGCAGGAGGGTTTTGATAAGGTCTCGGCTCGTCTCTAACAGAGTACTGAGCTGTTGAGCAGTCAGGGTCATGCCTGCATTTGCGATGCATCATATGGAAACGTTCCGTCCGATTCCAAACTTGTCTTTTGCGAGCACGTTGGATGAGTCAGCCGTCCCCGTTCCAGTCGCAGGTCACTTCTGTGTCAGATCACCCGCATGAGGCTCAACTTCACCTCTATCTCAGGCTGCATCTCACAAGTTGAGCCTTGAAGCTCGATGTGTAAACAAAGGCTGAGTCACATGAAGTCAATAGTCAACGGTTAATGATAGAGTGGACGAACTACACTACGCTTTTTAAACAGTCTAAGAGAAATGCAGCCGTGGTGATGATTAAGGAGCGACAGACACAGAGAAAAAGAGTACGATGGCGCTTTCGGGCTCAGACTTTACCTCATCTGACGTTATGTCCTCCAAATCCACCGTGCTGAGTCTGCCTATCTGAAATATACCGCCTCCTCCAGACGTCTACGGACATCACAGACAGCAACAGAGATGTATATCCAAATATATATATATATACGGGTGTTTGTGTGTACAGTAATTCCTAGGCTGATGTTTTAACATCACACAGATGTTATCCAGATATCGGAAATAGAGGGTGGAAGAAGTTTGAGGAACTAACAATACGAGTTAGGATACGCTGAAATAAAACACATTAAAAGGAATCGTTGACTTCCACCTTCAGACCCGGTGGCGGAGGAAGTAACGAAGCAATCCTGGAAAGAGGGGAAGTTGGATTTTCCCATGAGTTTCAATATTAGGTGGACACTTCATTCAGGCTAAAGTCAGTCTGTTCATGTTAATGAGTTTGTGGTTTAGTACTGGAAAGCACACTTTGTACCCAGATTACCTGAAACAATCTCTAATCCGATTTTATATTTATTCATGGGCTCATAATCACCCTTTTTACAGTTATGACTGGCATCATTTTGAGTTTTTAATAATGAATGTGTCATCAATGTTTCCATCAGGCTACATTTCCATTGCCAGAAAAAATAATTGACAAGCTTTTTTCTGATTTATTTATAATCATCGTAAGTAATTCAACTCTTTTAGTTACTTTCGTGCAGTTACATTCAGTCCCAAACGAAGCTTGTTGTTGCTTGATGCCCAACTGCAAACGTACCATAACACCACAACCAACCCCCCCAAACAAAAATGAACGCCGATGCTTTTAAATCCAACACAAGCATTCATAACCCATGCAGCATTTAAAAAAACGGCTAACCGTAACCTTACAGTGGTTTACAAACACATGACACAGCATCTTCTCGCTTGCTGGAGGAGTAACGGCAGGTTGGGTAAGCCTAGCCTAACATGCTAGCTGTACCTGTCTGGAGAATCGGGGCTGCTCGGAGCCGTTGAGCAGCGGTGTCCCCTCCCCGGTGGCCCCGGACTCGTCGGCCCGGCTGGACCAGGACACTTTCTTCGTGATGTTGGCCATGGTGGCCTCCAGGTAAGCTGCCTGCCGCTGATCTATATCATCGATTGCTGTTGTTAGCCGGCTAACTTACTGTTATTCTTCTTCAGCTCCCCATGATCGTTCATGTGACTCGTTACGCCTTGTACGGCTCGCGAGCAGGGCCAAAAAAAAGTTCGCTGTGCGCGTTGGATGCTGGGACTTGTAGTTTACGGGCGAAAATCGAAGGTTGAGAGTAATATAATAATAAAATAAAATAAAATAAAATAAAATAAAATAAAATTAAATTAAATTAAATTAAATTAAATTAAATTAAATTAAATTAAATTAAATTAAATTAAAAAAATAAGAATAAAAAAATAAATAAATAAAATAGTCTGTTTTAACCTATTATTTCTGTTGCAATCAGGAGGTCTGTTTCAGAAGTGGTTTTAAGATTTTATAAAAATGTCTTTAATGTGCGCCTCAGAGGGTTAATGGGTTACAGATTAGTGGCAAATACAAAATCAAACATTAAATCCACCATTGAAGAGTTTCATTCCAAATTATTAAATTATTATTATTATTATATTTTGGTTAATCCATGTTAAAATCCAGTAAGAATACTGCTGTGTGTACATTCAATGAATATGACATAAAAAAATATCAATCTCTGTAACTTTTTCACACACAGTGCTCCAAACATTCACATGCCACCTGCTGCACCTCCCCATGTACCTCCTTTATGTCCTCCATGCCAAGCACCACCCCTCTGGGGACACCTCTTCCTTCGGCCACCCCTTCCACCTCCGAAGGACTCAGCACCCGGCTCCACACCCGGAACCCTGCTACCTGCCCTGCAAAACCCTCCGCGGAGTCAAACCCCCCACCAACAGTGTCCTGCTCCTGCCCCAGCACCACCGATCCACCTCCGGGTATCTCCCAGCCCTTCCTGAAGTTGGAGCCCAAGGAGGTGAGGCGCCGGTCGCTGTAGTGCCAGAAACGACCCTGGATGGAGGACCAGAGGACGCAGAGGTGGTGCCAGCGAGCGTCCGGGAGGGATGACACAGGGAGGCGGCGATAGACGGGGTCTCCGATGACAAAGTCCAGGGAGGGGGAGGAAGAGGACGCGTAGGAGGGATGGGAGGATGAGGAAGAGGCAGAAGAGTTTCGCCCGTACAGAACTAACTGGTTGTCGTTGGCGTCTGTGGCGTAAGAGAGCAGCGTGCCGACGTGGGAGGCCTCCACGCGGAGCCACAAACACACAGAAAGTTCTGGAAGGTCGGGGAGGGTCCGGAAGAAGGTGACGTAGTTCTCCGCTGAGGCCGAGGGGAAGAACAGCATCGAGTCCACGTTACAGACTGCAGAAAGAGGTAGAGAGGAGATGTGTTCAGTCGAATAAAACTGTGTGATAAGTAGACCATTTACCAGCTAATTTTAACATCTAAATCATCGTCAGACGACGGGTGGGTTCATCTCTTGTATTGTGATCTACTAATCATTACTTACTGGTCGCCTCCTTTTTGGGAACTGGTCGTGTTGGGATCTTGTGCCTCACAGGAAGACGTAGGAGGTTGTGGATCGCGGAAGACTCCACCTTCATGTCGCTTTCTTCCTCCCCGTCTCCATCCCACCCGCCCCCTCTGGGCTGATAAGACCCAGACTGGGACTGAGGGAGATCATATCTGTCTTTGGTGGGTTCAGGATAAGTTGGGTAAAGGGGTGAGGGCCGGGGCCAGGAGGGGGGCCTGGGGTTGTGAGACTGGGGGTGGGATCGTTGAAGGACCTGGGGCTGGATCTGGCGAGACTGGAGCTGCCCCTGCTGGATCGGGTAAGGCTTTGTCTGGGCCCGCACCTGGATCTGTGACTGGGGACTGTAAGGGTCAGGCTGGGGCAGGTAATCCGTGGACCGGGGTTCAGGGTTTGAATACTGGACTTGTACCTGCTGATGAGAATCTGGTTCAGGTCTTAACTTCTGGGCCTTTGAATGTTTAGGCTGGTTTGGGTATGCCTGGTATTGATAGGGCTGTGAATGATTATCAGTCTGGGAGTAGCTGCTACCTTCTGATCTGGGTTGGGGATCCAGGACCCTTCCAGGCCTCCCTCCTCGATGTTTCTGGCTCCTCCTGCGCGGCTCATAGTATTCCTGAGGTGTGATGTTGGAGTTGAGGGACTCCCCCACCCTCCACGGCCTTCTGGTCTTCCCTTCTTCGCTCTGCTGCAGGACCTCACTGAGCCGGCCCTCCAGCCGGGTCACTCTCAGCGCCTGGTTCCTCAGGGACTCCTGCAGGCCTTTCAGGCCGATGAGCAGCTCATCACGCTGGGCCTGGAGGGCAGCCAGCCTGTCGTCTTGGCTCTGGAGCTCCAGAGTGAGGTTGGAGAAATCCGGACCAGGATCAGGCCTCAGTTTCTGGGCTTGGCGGCGGTTCTCCCTCAGGCTCCTCTCCATCAAAGCCAGACGACCCTCCATCCTCTTACTCTTCTTTTCGAGCTTCCTACTCCACTCTCTGGCATGATATAATAACAATAATAACAACAACACTTCTTTTACTTATTTCTGGATTATTGTTGTACAAAAGATTTATGATAATACATTTTGTAGTATATGAGAAGCATCCATAACTGATCAATTCTAAAATGTATTGCAACAGGTTGGATCTTGAATTGAATCCACTCAGAGAATCTGTTCTGTTAATCATTACTTCTCACTCCCCGTAGAAAACAGATGCTAAAGGAAAAGTCACCCACTCAATACATGCTGCTCTCTTTAAGACATGTTCTGAGCTGCGTGATGCCTTCACTGACCAAAAACAGCCAGTAGGGATGTGCATATTTAAAATAGACCTTTACGTCGGGAGGTAGAGGCCGTTTAGAGCTCTAACCTGAGACCCTCTATCTCCTGCGCTGTGCTGTGCTTGAGGTTTTCCAGGTCCTGTGACATGTGGTGCCATTGGTCACTCAGGGCCTGAACGCGGCTCTCCAGCCCCCCCGAGACGTTTTTTCTGTTCTGGTTCAGGGCCAGCATGTCCAAACGGGCCTGGGTCAGCGCCTGGAACTGCTGGAACTAACAAAGAAGAAATCACAAAGTCTTTTTGCAGCTGTTTGGGTTTGAAGGTCAAGGAAAAAATACTCCAAACCTCCAGAAGGAAAAGATAAGGTTTGTATCCATAGCACACAAAATTAATGATTATATTGCTTTAATAAAATTGTTTAAAACTTCTATTATAATAGGGTACATTTAAAGACATGAAATAAGACATAGAAAAACATAAAGTAAGCCCAGCTGCCTGCAGGGAGTGATAGGTATGCAGAAGATATGCAGGGAATTTTGATACTAAAACTCATTAAGGCTGCATTTTATTTGCATAATCAAAGAAATAACAATAATATAACAGCAAAACACAGGTGTGGATGTAATACAAATGTGTATTATCATCACACACACATCACACCGACCTGCTCGTTGAGTCGTCGTAGTTTGTGGGACACCGGATCGACTCCCTGCACCTTAGCGGGCTGAATCTGCAGCAGAAGCGTGTGGACCAGGATCAGGGGCCAGTGGCTGGGCCTGAAGCTGCCCATGGTGCGATGGCGCTGGGACGGATGCAGCCGGGTGCCTGGGTCCCCGTCTGGAGGTTCAGGAACAAATAGAAGGGGATAGAAAGACATAGCTGAAAGGGGCTGGTCCTGATTTGCACGGTAAACACACAACGAACACGTACGACACACAAAAGCACGCCCACGAGCTCGGACGAGACTTTCCATTCTCCACAACATCATTGGGGACCTCAGTGGGAATGCAGATGGATTTAACAGGTACTCGGCTTCTCCCCCTTTCTCTCTCCGACACAAATGAACACAAAGTAAACTTCCTAAAACACACTGTGATTATCACTCAGCACAAGTATAAAAAGTGTGTCCTGCTATGAGTGTGTTATTGTACTCATGTGTGTTAAAAGCAATAAATCTCATGATGCGTGGGCTGATGGAGAAGCAGGCTGTACTTTCCTCTCCCCTCTGACCCAACAGGGGGATCCTGCACCTTTCCTCTTCTTCTGCTTTCTCTTTGAACAGCTCAATCCGGGAATCAGGCCCTTTTTTCCTCCCTTCTGCTTTCTGTGACCTGGTTGCAACACTTTGGCCTCACTACATTGAGTCTAACAATCTGACCAATAGGGTTTTTTTTAAAGAAAGAAAGAAAGAAAGAATTATTAATTTTACAAGTTAGAATGAATACATTAAAGAATTTTAATCCTTTAAATGTCGGTTTGTTTACATACTGCCTCTGTTTTGTTTTTTTTAAGAAAATAATTGATGAAAATAATGATTTTATGCATACTAAATGCTTGGGGGAAAAATTACATTTGTCATATACATTGCTCTATAATACAGCAGCAATGGCCGTCGTGAAAATTAGGAAAAATAGCATATATTTGCCCCATAGGTGGCTAATAAAGTTTAATACTTACATGTATAACACAGACAAAATTATGAAAAAAATAAAATCCCCCAAATTCTCCCTGAAACACAAAAAGAACACTTTTTAGTACATTTCTCATATAAAAAAACTCTACTACAGTAACTTTGTGCAGCTTTTTCAACGTCTTCAATGACTCAACGCACAAATTCCAGGTCAGTTTCGCTTGTGAACGTCCAGCGTGGACGCAGTTTCATTTCCACTATGACTACTTGACCTGCAGCTCGCCTCAGTTGCTTTCAGTCTGACAGCCAAGAACAACTCTGCACCACATTCTAGTTTGTGGCTTGACAGGAGCAGATATAACTGTTTTCATCCTGCTAGTTGTGAGAGGGGAGGATTTATTTTGACATCAGTGATATTTCATCTTCCGCGTGAGGAAAACAGCTGATCCTGGAACAGATTGCACCAACCTGACACCTTTGAAGAAAGGCTTCTCTTTGTGGACAGGACGGGCTGTGCACTCTCCTGCTGCAGACATGGATGAAGAGACTCCACTGGTGAACAGAAAGACACAATCCAAGGTTGGAAACACTTGACTTGTTTTAGAAATCTAAAATGTATTGATTTAATATGGGGAAAAAAACTTGTTTTGGGATTTTAGTCTGATCGGGCACTACTTATTATTCCTAAAAAGTGAGCCTCTCTATCACCAGGGTTTCCATAGAAACAGACAGTGGCACCTGCTGACCAATGGCAATAAATTACAAAAGAAAGAGCAATCAAAACCTATTATGTATTATAATAATATGTCTTTTTTTTAATGAGTAATATACTATTACATTATTTCAGGGGACCAAAGTCACCTGCTGGAAATAAACAGTAGTGCTGACTGAGGCTGAAGCCACACAAATAAGCCACAGCATGTGAGCTCTGCACTGAAGTTTAATGGGAGTGTTTTGTGTTGGTACACTCGTCCCAATAAAATGCAGTGGAGTGTGATTGCAGCCGCTGCGGGGCATAGAGACACAGAAAAAGTAAGGCCCGCCCACACCGGAGGGGGAAATTGACTTGGTGTCGTGTGAAGGTGCCTGCTTGTCGCTTTCGTCTGCTGGCAGACGACAGAAACATTTCTAAAAGCTGCCAACAGATCCTAGAACTACATTTTTATGCACTGAGGTTACAGGTACTAGCTGATGTAAGCATGTGCCATTTTGTTTCCCAGGATGAATAAAACATTGGATTTTGCATCATTAATGAGGTGCATAATATGACTGGGGATGTGGTCTAAATGGTTTTTCTTTTCAGCTCGACTTTAAAGTGCAAGAAACTTCCCTTTGACTAGAACATGACGCTTTAAGTGAGCTCTGAATCACAGGAACACTTGTGTGTGAGCAGCTCGTCCTCATGAGTTTCTGTCCTCCACATCTCTCCACCCCAGATCAATAACTCCAAACTGTTCCTGGCGGTCTTCTCCGCCGTCCTGGGGAACTTCAGCTTCGGTTACTCCCTGGTCTTCTCGTCCCCGGTCCTGCCGAAGCTGAAGAGCCCGGATGCCGACCCTCGGCTCAGGATGGGCACGGAGCAGGCCGCCTGGTTCGGCTCCATCTACACGCTGGGTGTAGCGGCCGGGGGACTGGGCGCCATGCTGCTCAACGACATGATTGGACGGAAGCTGAGCATCATGATGTCAGCGGTGCCGTCCTGCATCGGGTGGGTTTCAGTCAAGTTCATTCACTCAAGTACAATTGCAATACTTGAGCATTTCTATGTCATACTACTTCACGTCTTACATTTATTTGACAGCTACGGAAACTCGTTACTTAAATTAAAAGCTCTGCTCTTAGATACCTGCTGATGGGAGGGGCTGTCGACTTGTGGATGCTCCATGTGGGCCGCTTCCTCACAGGCGTTGCCGGGGGGATGACCTCAGCATCCATTCCCGTAGGTCACCGTTTTAAAAAAATATATATTTATACAACTTTTCCTCTTTCTTTTCTCCCAAGTTTAAGTTTAATATGACATCCCTGACAACAATTGTGCTTAAATGGTTGTTATTTCCTGAAATCAGACTGTATTTGTGTCTTTTGTGTGTTTATGTCATAGGTTTACGTCTCAGAAATCTCCCACAAAGGAGTGAGAGGAGCTCTGGGCTCCTGCCCTCAGATCACGGCTGTGTTCGGGGCCCTGGCGCTCTACGCCATGAGTAGGAACAATGCAATAGATTTATATACATTTAATTAAAACTGCTAGCTGAGCTAACAATCATAGCGGTATTAATCTGAATGTCATGTATGATGTGCAGGTCTGGTGGTACCGTGGCGTTGGCTGGCAGTGGCGGGGGAGGTGCCAGCCTTGCTGATGGTGGTGCTGCTGACGTTCATGCCCAGCTCCCCCAGGAGGCTCCTCGTTCTGGGCAGGGAGCCGAAGGCCGAGAGGGCCCTCCGCTGGCTGAGGGGGAAACACTACGACACCAACGTCGAGCTCCTTGCCATACAGGTAGGACTTCAGATCTTATCTGTTCTTCTTCAAATAAAAATAAAAATAAAAATAAAAAAACACACACCTACCTCTCCCGTGTCTCTCCAATGCAGCACAGCATCAACACACAGGGTAAAGTCACATGGTCGCAGCTGGCCACACCCAACTTCTACCGGCCAATCATCATCTCGGTGGTGATGCGTTTCCTACAGCAGATGACGGGCATCACGCCCATCCTGGTCTACCTGGAGCCCATCTTTGCCCAAAGCAACGTCTCCCTGGAGCCCAGGTTGAACTGATCTATCTGTTTTTTTCTTCTTTTTTATGTTATAATATCGTCTAAACGTCACTTTACAAATAAAGCTTTGGAATCATAAACAGAACAATCTGATCGATCCTGATGATTTCTAAAAACTAGAAGTCTTACCCCCCCTTGTTCTGTGTTAGGTATGACGCTGCCATCGTGGGTGCGGTCCGCCTTTTTGCCGTTGCCGTGGCAGCGTGTTTAATGGACAGGGCGGGACGCAAGGCCCTGCTGTACGCGTCGAGTCTGCTGATGTTCCTGGCCACGCTGACCCTGACCATGATCTCCCACACCACCCCCTGCCCCCCAGGCCCCGCCCCTCTTAATCTCACTGCGGGTCTGGACTACAGCTCCCACAATGCCATCGGAAACACTTTGGATGCCAGCCAGCAGAGTCCAGGAGGCGGCCTCATTCCTCTCATCAGCACCGTGGTGTTTATATTTGGTGGGTGTTGCAATTTAAGCTTTAATCTGTAATTTTTAGACGTGGAAGCATCTTTAAAATGGTTTTACGACCAAATACCTGCAAAACTATTCCCATCAGCTTCAGCTATATTATATATACTATATTTCCGATTCCAGCGATAGCGTCACAGTGAGCTGGTTTGATGGGCAGAGATGTCAGACATGTGTTTATGTCTTTGACAAAACACGTGCTGTTTGCCGTAAATTACCTTTTGTCTTGTTCAACAAGTCAGAACTTGTTATGTCCTCAGGTCGTTTTGTTACACTTTGTTCTCGAAGCCCGATTAACTGCTGTCTATTAAACGCCAACACCCATCACCTCTTACGTATAAAACCCACAATTTAGTTCCGAGGATAATACTCTCACCTACCCAAAATCAGTCCCCAATTACGCTATTACCTTAATTTATACAAGAGGTATTTTTAGCCATTGAGTCTAAAGGAGTGTTATAAACCTCTAAATCGCAGCACGGGCCCAAACAATGGCTCTCTTTGCTTTTATGGTACAGTGACTTCATCTGCTTTAATCTGAGCCAATCAGGTTCTCACCACATCTTTGCTCGTCTCTTAGGATACGCCATGGGATGGGGTCCAATCACGTGGCTGCTGATGTCAGAGGTGTTGCCGCAGGCCGCCAGGGGCGTGGCCTCGGGTCTGTGCGTGACCGTCAGCTGGCTGACGGCCTTCATGCTCACGCACGCCTTCACGCACCTGGTGGACAGGTACGGCCTGTACGCGCCCTACCTGTGCTTCACGGTGGTGTGCGTGCTCTGTCTGCTGTTCAACGCCGTGTGCATCCCGGAGACCCGCAGCCGCTCGCTGGAAGAGATAGAGAACTACTTCAGGACAGGACGCACGTTCACCATCGTTCGGAGTCAATCCACCGCGCAGTCAAGCTGAGCTAAACGTCCCCTCCATCACGTATGAGGATGTTGCCCTCGGTGTGAAGCCCTCTGAGGAACGATGTGACTATGAGAATAGCTACTGAACACAAATGGACTCCTGTAAAGCTGATGATGATTTACTTATACACTGACAGCAATAGGCACTGAATACTGTATATACAACCATGTACCAACCTGTAGAAGATTCATTAAAAAACTTGTTTGAGTTATGCATTTTTACATAACGTTGGATAGATGGATAGATGGATAGATAGATAGATAGATAGATAGATAGATAGATAGATAGATAGATAGATAGATAGATAGATAGATAGATAGATAGATAGATAGATAGATAGATAGATAGATAGATGCCAGGTCACATGCCACAGTGTGCTCTCATTGTGGTAAGTTTGAGTCTGACTCAGGGTCAGTGATGACACTCATCTTCGTGCTTAATCACAGCAGTTATCTGGAGTGTGTTTCTGACACAGTGTTGAATTCAATAAGTGCAAAATATACCAATTATAAGGAGTATGAGCAACGCCAAGGAAGTGCCGTATGTGAGCCTGTCTGAGCCCGAAGGTGTGTGTGTGTGTGTGTGTGTGTGTGTGTGTGTGTGTGTGTGTCGACATCAAGTTAGAACAAAGTATTAAAAAAAATTATCATTATTTTTTGTTAAAATGCTCAGAGACTATAAAGAATTACAATAGATCATACAAGGAAGTTCCTCTCTTCAGACTATTTCAAGGGTAATGTAATGCAATCCCATATTTGAAATACTTCTACGTAGTCTGTAGGCTGTTTGATTAACACAACAAGTTTTATCAAAGAGAGCTAGTGACAACGCAGGTTTCGGTGTGTGTGTGTGTGTGTGTGTGTGTGTGTGTGTGTGTGTGTGTGTGTGTGTGTGTGTGTGTGTGTGTGTGTGTGTGTGTATGTGTGTGTGTCACTTTGATCTCTTTAGCCACACCTTACTAAAGCAGTGTGTTCATTCAGGAAAGGCAAGAGAAACACTTTAACACAGCATTAATGTGCCATTGTGCTGCATACACAGTAGACTACACCTGAACACAGCCTGAACGGTGCGTTGCTATGGTAATACAGTGTAAAAGAGTTGAAACAAGAGTTGAAAGGGAGATGGAGCTTTTTTTTCTCATCGTTGTTACTTAGTGGAGTTAAAGAGGTTCTGCCACCAGCGATGTCTGATGTCTGTTGCTAGTGGCAACCGCTACACCATGTGGTCCGTGTTCCACCAAAAATCAAATATTGACATTTGTTATTAACTCCCCTTTATGGAGGATTGTCTGCAAGAACTCTCTTATTACAAATGTTTTAGTAGAAGTTCTATTTTCCTGCTAACCAAGCTCGATACTGTATTAGCGCTCTGGAGCTAATGTCATGCTAATACAACGTCAAAGTGGAAAAGGACAACCCGAGCCTCCGTGATAAACAGGATCACATAGTGAAATCATTACTTATCGGGAACGCAGATGGTGTCATTATTCTATAGACATAACATTGTGTAATCAGCATTTATTCATAATAAGTTAAAACAAAAAAAAAAGTATGCACTGATATCTGCATACACTTCCTACCTTTAATCTTATGTATATATATTCAATTGTATTATTAGAAACCTTTTATGATACAATGGCGTCTGTTTTTAGCACTCTAATGTCAGGTAACCTTTAATCAGGTCGTCATACAGGACACATTCCTGGAATGATTACTTAAAATAATACCCTGAAGATGTCAGTCAACCATACACATAACTTCTAGGAGGTTTGTCGCATTGATACCTCTTAAGTAAGCCTGTATATGCCTGTATGTGTAATACTGGTGCAATTGACGCGTCACATTAGATCCAATATTCATACATTTTGTACAATATCTTTCTTGTAAACTGCATTTGTCTTTTATTTGGGTCCAAGTTACCAACATATATTTTGCAGGGTGACTTTAACATAAACTCTCTCTGAATTATTTAAAATTCTCATTCCAACAGTAAAAATATAGACATTTTTGAGAGTCTTTGAACGTCCACATCAAAGAGTGAGACAGCTAACAGATAAGCAGGTATACAGATGTTTTGATAAAGAGACGGGGCTGATAAGAAGATAAGAGGCAGACAACAAGGAATCAGGTAGACAGTCAGTGACGCTCTCACGCCTTTTACTTCTGTTCACTCAGTGTTTATATATCTGCTGAGTCAGAGCTATTTTCGTATTCCTGATTACACCCTCCTCCTTCCTAACTTTAATCAAGGCTCCACTCCCTCTCTCTTCCTTCCGTCCTTCCTTCCCTCCTTCCCTCCATCACCACTTGTTTAACTCATAATCTTGTATGAATATCCGTGTCGTGGTTGCTTAGCTTAGCGACAACCACAAGGGCAGGTTGTGACCAAGTTAGCTAGAAACAATTAAGGTTCACTTCTATGGAGGAGCTGAAAAAAGACAATCCGGAAGAAGAAATCCACCTGAGAACCGACGTAAAGAGGAGGCTCGACCATGTTGCCCAGAATAATAAGAACCTCCACTGCCCACCCAACAAAACACAAGACAAAACAAAATGATATGTTTTTGGAAAATTGAAAGGAAGTGTACCACACGGCAAATCCAATACCACACTCTGTAAACAGGAGCCCTATTTACCTCTAATCTTATGCAGATGATTCTCAACTATACATATATAACTATACAAGTAATTCAGGTGATAATATTGTTCAAAACAGTTTCATCGATTTTTTTATGCACAAGACATGTTTGACCTCTCAATCATATATGCTCTCAATTTAAGATTTAGCACATTTTAGGTCTCAGTTTTCATTTGGAACTTTTTATTTCTACCCTCATATCATTTCAATAAAATGTTATTCTACCTAAAGTGGATATTTTTACTTACTTGTGGTTTCAAACGTGTGGTCTCTCTTTCATAGGAATAATTATAATAAGTTAGAATTATCATTCTTAGCATTTGCATTAGTACCAGCATTAATATTCATTAAAGTTGTGTCACAGTTAAGGGATCAACGCGGGCCCTGTAATTACTTAGAAATGTCCCAGTTTATACAAATCTTCATAATACACCCTCACACACACACACACACACGCACACACACACACACACACACACACACACACACACACACACACACACACACACACACACAGACACACACCTCAGTCTTTTTATGGAATGTAGAACTCGGCAGGGATCGGTCTATTCTCTGGAATGTTGCTCATCAGGCCCATCGAAACACTCACACTCACTCGCACACACAATCCCACACGCACACACACCTCACCCAGCAGACATCATGAGCAGAGGCAACACCTCACACTCTCACACACCTTTACTTCTGTAGGAGCTCCATCTGAGGCGTTTTGGGTTGAAGGAAAATGCATTTATTGGATCATTATTATTTCACATAGTTGATGGTTTTGAACGATAGAAGGTCGTGTGATTGACGCAGTCCACCTTAAGCAATGGGCTCTGTGCTGATTCCCTACACATGATGGAAATCAACCAGCCTGCCTCAACACACATGTTAAGGCGTGTTCAGGCAAACCCCTCAACCCCCAGCAGGACTGTAACCAGTGACCGACTGCAGAAAAATGTGGTTGAACTGGCCTCGCTCCCAGCTGACTGAACGAAAAGGGGCAGACGTCTCTGGAGCTGAAATTCAATGACGCTATCATCACAAAGGAATCGCAGGCAGGTCCCTGCATTCCCCATAAAACTCAATGTACGTTCACACAGGCCACATTTACACCCATTATGGTCAGTTTATAAAAACCAAACCTCATCACTCACTTCCTCCTCGCAGCATCTCGTCTATGGAGAACAATGGAAAGGGATTGGTTGGAGTTCTTACTGTACGTGTAGCAACGTGATTCCTTGCATCACCATAACTAAAGCTTTCAAAAAGCTACAGTATATTAAATTTAGAGGATCCTTCCTGCCTTTAAGGGACATTTGGTGCTGTCCTTGGTGCTGAAGTCGCCAGTGTGACTTTTTCTCTGAGGGGTTGGAACCCAGTCACGGGTGAACGACCATCATATTTGAAATGAATAAACAGCTTCTGTGTAGTTCGTTAGTGAAATGTTGAGATGCTGGTTCGAGGACTTTGGCACCCTCATACGGAGCCAGACTGTCCCTCATTGTTTGCAGTCTTTATGCTAAGCTAACCAGCTGCTGGCTGTAAGCCTTATATTCAACGCACAGATGTGAGAGAGGTATCAATCTTCTCACATAATAATCCACAAGAAAGTGAATAAACATTCAAATTTAGCTTTGAATGTCCAACACAGGTGATCATATTCAATGAGTCACCTCAAAAAAAGGAAATATAGTTAGACAGTTATTTAATTCTTCACAAATTCACTCTTGAAAAAGTCGTTATAGACGACGAATCTTGGGTAAAAAAAAAACTTTTTAAATTTAAATGTGTTTTTATTGAAATAAGAAATTCTTGCCAACCTACACGGCTGAACCTGAGCTTTTCATCCTACATGCACACAGGTGTCATGTTCAGATTCCTCACAGTACAAAAACGGCACTTTATTGTTCTTCTCTTCCATGATAACAAACACATTGAATTCTTGGCATTTTTTCGGGGGAAATGGCAATAAAAAGGAAAGTTTGCACATGTAAACTAATGTCAGGTAAACGCTGCCTCCGTCACATTCCAGGACTTAAAACTACGACGGCCTCGAGTCAGTGTCAGGTTGTCTTCAGGAGTGAAACTGGTTATTCTCACTCCAGAGATACACACCAACATACACCCTCAATAATCTCCCAGAAACAAAGAACACGTTAAAAAAGACGACCTGTACAGGCTTTCAACGTTACACCTAAACCGCGGAGTGACTCATTCACGCTGCGTAGTCTTTGTCAGTGGGAGGGGGCGGGGCCGAGGGCGTTTCCAGGGAGAGGCCTGCAGAGGTACAGGTGAGACAGGTGCATGTCTCGGCTACAGTCTGTCTGGACTCTACATCAGCAGCAGCTTACACACATCTCTGCATACAGACTGCAACACATCGCCAAGGTAACATTGATGTCAGATAATATGGGATGTACGGGAAAAAGAGGATTTTATTGTGCGGATTCTGATTTTTGGCGTTTCTGAAGACGGGATTTAATATTTATGGCTGAGAGGTTTGAAGCCCAATCAACATTACTTTAGATGCTCAGGCAGCGAATGAACGGTTGCTATTAGAAGGATAGAAGAAGAAAAACTTTAAAGTGGTGTCAGAGGCTCCACCTCAGCCTTTGATTTTTTGGGGATTTGGTATTTGAGGTTTTGAACAAGTCAAGGGGAGAAGCCCAGCTCTTATTCCAGACTTTGGTATTTCCAGGGTTAAAGTGAAGAGATTTTAGATTTTACTGTAACGGACTTGAGTAGTAGTACCTGAAGTAGAAAGAGAAGTTGTCGTACTAGAAGTTCTAGAGTCGTGGTTGAATGAGTCGGAACGCTGCTGATTGGTTTGTTTGATGCCGGCAGAGAAAAGAAGAAAGGTGAGCTCTGAGGCTTTAATGTCGTACATAAAACTAACGACTGAATCCTTCTCAAAGTGCTGCTGAGACGCAGGCGTGTCTTAAAGTGCTGATGGGTTTCATATGAAAAAAAAAGAGAGAAATTAGAGACCGGAAACGCTTAACTTCAGGAAGAGGGGAGGCGGAGGGTCGGCCTTATGACACAGACAGAATCATGACATATAATTCTTAAATATTCCCACAAACACACTCAGAGATCTGACTGAGTCTAATATTTGACAGAATCTATTTAATTCTATTTAATTTGATATTTTGTTTTCTTTTTCCTTAGTTGGTAAATAATGATATTTGGGGTCAGATCAGAATCAGGGTCAGACTGAACAGCTGTAGGACTGACTGTGTGTTTCCCCAGATGAGTGGTTGATAACCTGCCTCAGCTGATCATTAACATGCATCATAAGGACACAATAACATTCCCACACACACACACACACACACACACACACACACACACACACACACACACACACACACACACACACACACACACACACACACAGGTTCGACCAGCACAGATGCCACATACAGCCAGCCAGGCCACACCTTTGTCTCAGGTGTGTCTCTGGGTGTTAACATATTAAAAGTGCTGCTTAGCACCAGAATGAGCGAGTTTCATTGAACTCAACATCTCTGGGAATCTCATCCACTTGCTTTCTTTAAGAATGAGATGAACGGGGGGGGGGGGGGGGGGGGGGGTTTGCCTCATAAATGCCTCATTAACTGTTAACAAGTTTTTCTAGATGGGTGGCACCCACCTCTCCCTGCCGTATCCATCAGCCCTGACACCTGCCTGTAGCGACGAAGCTTCGTAGAAAGCACAGCCGTCTCAGCTGAGGTCACGAGCTGGCCGTCCTCTCTCTCAGAGGACACATAGCAGCCTCTAACTTTCCCCCCTCTGGTGCTTTAAAGAATCTCTGCAATGTGGCGGGGCCAAATTTTTCAGAAGACACACCCAGTCTCTGACAACATCAGCAGGTTTATGTCCGGATCTGACGACAGATTTATTTAATTCTTTACATTTATTTACATCAAATCTTTTGTTTTGTTTGTGCTTTTAAAGTTAAGTTATCTTTTTTACAGGGTTTCTTGAATGCATCATGATGGCTGCAGGCACTTTGCAGTGCAAGCATATTTTTTTTTTCCCAACTCATAGAAAACATGTCATGACAATAACAATCATAAAAGTAGGACTCTACCATTTCCTCGTCTATCCTGAACACAACACACCCAAACTTTTCACTTAATGTAGGACCAGCTGCCTATAGCACACTGGAATGCATTCACTATATGAAAGAGCAACTCAGCCAGTTATTCAACATAGTGCTTCCACCCTGACAATCAGCTTTTCTTTCCGCCACAGCGTTTCATCAAATAAGACACACACTGTCGAGAATCAGCCAGAAGGAATGAAGCGTAAACATGTTAAAGCTGTGGAGAAACACCTTTTGGAAATATATTTAAATTATTTTGTGTGTGTGTGTGTGTGTGTGTGTGTGTGCGTTCAGTCATCACTTTTTTAATGAAAACTGTCAACATGATGTCAGGTCATTGTTTTTATCCCCCTCAGGTGAGCTCACTCAACAGCTTTCAGATAGATTTGAGTGAGGAAGCAGTGGCACACCCTCAGCCGGTGACACATATAGAAGCATGCAGCGAGGTGGCATTCCTGCACCTGTGTGTGTGTGTGTGTGTGTGTGTGTGTGTGTGTGTGTGTGTGTGTGTGTGTGTGTGTGTGGATCAAGCAGCAACCTCCGGGTCAGAAAAGTGAAGCCAATTCACGACTACTTTGAACTCGCATTCTTTAAAATAGCCAGCAGAGGGCGACATCCCATCTGATTGCATGGAAGTCTATGTAAACATTAGTTTATAGTCTTAATCTCTAGTTTCGAGTTGTCTTTAATACAGCAGGATGTTCATTTATTAAATTATGATCCCATTTAGAGTTTAATAGACAATAAAGCAGGCTACGCTCTCGGGCATGGCTGCCTTGTTATTATGTAATTTCGTTTTACAAAATTGAACCCTAACAGTTAATTGAAATGTCATCAAATGACATCACAGCCACCATGCCCTGTCGTCAGGTCCAGTGTGTAGGTGAAAGGTTGGTTAGAGTGTGAGAAGTGTGGGAACTGCGTGTTTGTGTGGGTCGAAAGATGCTTGGTCAAGCCGTTTGTTTATAAAGAGAGGTCGTACGTCTTGGAGGCAGGTTTTTCCTGTGTGGGATGATCATATTAAACTGGTCGCATGACGTTTGTTTTCCAATGAGCCTGAGAACAAAGAGGAGCAGCTCGTTTTACAGCGTGACGTTTTTTGATCCGTTGAATAACGTAGGCGGTTTATCAGCCACGTCATTGAGTTATGCATCATGTCTTACTCAATTACAGCGCTGCAGTTATGAGATTCCATCAAATGAGGTTCTGTGACGCACAAATCTCACAAAATGACGTTACATCCGAGCTCTGATCACATTAATTACAATGCGGTCTATAATAGTGTGTGTTGGTTGGTGGAAAGGAGTCTAATCACCTGAGACGTTTGGTGGAGATTGGACACAGAACAGTCAAGTTATAACAACTTCCTGTTTTATTTTGAAAGGCCACAGCAGCAATGTTGAAATGAAAAAAGCGAATAAAGTTTTATCGTGAAGCTGAAGTCGATATCATTAATTCTGGAGGCACAAAAATTACCTAAAAGTGCACATTAAATTCAAAAATGCTGATTGCTGTTGGATTTATGCAACCTTCAGTTGTTTCACCCTCGATTATGACCTCAACGTGATGTTATATGGAGGCCGTGTTTGGTTTTGTGTGGGTCAGATTGGTCTGAAAATACATGAATACTAATTATAGACAGACAGATATTCAACCCTTAATTTAATCAAAACTTTATTCGTGTTTATTGAGCATTTTGTTGCCCAAGAAGTTAACGTTTTGATGAATCTTCGGTTTGAGTGTGAACAATAAGTCATTTTGTAAGAGTGAATCTTAAAGTTATATTCAATACTTTTCCATTTCCCAAGTATTTAATTCACACAGGAATAAACTAACGGCTTTACCATGTGATTATTTCATGATTATAAATTATTCATTCATTGAATTACTAGCAAACATTTGATATTGTGATTTATAGACTACATATGTTTTTGGCTCCATCTGGTGGCGAAAAGCAGCATCACATCGGACTCATGAGGGGGAGAGGGGATGTTAGTGTTAGTGTTCATAACAATCTCTCTCTCTCTCTCCAGCACCATGAGTGCAGTTGGGAAAAAAGATCCTCCTCCCTACATCATACCAGGTAAACCTGAACACACCATGCTCTGAGACAACACCATCATCATCATCTTCATCTTCATCTTCATCTTCATCTGACTGGCTCATTCACTTCTTTTTCATCTCCACCAGTTCAAGGTCAGGATCCGAACGTGGTGGTTTACCACACTCACACCCCGTTCAACGGCCAACTAAGCGCAAATGAGGGCAGCTCTAACGTCCAGCCAGGTAAACTCACACCTGAAAACGCATATTCAGAACCTCACCAAGTGCATATTTAATAAACACCCCCCCCCTCCCTCCATCAGTGTACACTGGCGGAGGAGGCCCTGCTCTTGAAACCGGAGACGGCAAAAGGAGGTTTGTGAGCTACAACGACGGGCTGGGGCGTAATCCCGGCATGACGACCTGCACCTCCTGCCAGCAGCAGGTCATGACCAACGTCACCTACAAAGCAGGGACGTACGCCTGGCTGATGTGTTTACTCCTCATCTGCTGCGGGTGAGTGGGAGCTTTTATCAACTAGTCAAACATTTATGTCAAAGCTGTAAAACTGAGTTTCTCTGCAAAGTCACAGAAAAAAAGCCCATGTCCTTCTAATATTATATTAGAAATAAGACATTCAGCATTTAGAGGGCCTCACCTCACCAAAGGTTCTTCAAAGTGTGCAAGATGGCATTGTTCATGTTATTTATCTAAGCCATCCAAATATAAGCAGCTGACATACATATTATAGTAAGATTGTATCGACCAAATGGAAACAAAGCATTTGAACAGATTTGCACAGGAATGTGTTATTATATTAGATATATTGTTGCCATTTCTACATATAAAGTAGGTGAATGGACAACAGGGACTACTTTCTCTGTCTCCATATGAGGTGAACATTAAATGGTGGTTGCTTATCAGAAAAAGGTATACAAAAAAGTAATATTAAAATGTAATTAAAAGAAATGGCTTTATTATAGTATGTTAAAGATTGTCCTTTTGTAATATTTGTAAAGGGACGGTACGAAAAATGGTTTTCATGATGGAGGTCAGGAATCCTGTTTCTGCAACACAGATTCATTTGATAGAATATCTTATTTTATAGATCTTATTTAAGGTTTTATGATAGGAAAGCAGATGTTTGCATACAGATGTTTGACACTAACCTTGCATGCATGTGTGTGTGTGTGTTACAGGTTAGTCTGCTGCTGCTGCCTGATTCCTTTGCTGCTGAAGAACTTCAAGGACGCCTACCACACGTGCCCCCGCTGCAACAGAGTGCTGCACGTCGACAAGAAGAAATGCTGTAAAAAATGACGACATGGCGACGAGTAGGAATCGGAAGTGACGTCATGTCGCCTTTGTTCGGTAGCTCCTTTCTATGGCCGAGCCGCCGCATCCGCCGCCGTAAAATCAAACTGGAATGGAATTATCAGCAGACAGTCAATGTGTTGTCAAAGCTTCAATATCATCTGCCCACTTTAAAAATATCTATTTTTTAATTAACCTATCTGTGCCCATCTATTAGGCTATATTTAGTATGAGAGGGGGAAATGCATTTTTACTTTTAGGAGTGGTCAAAGGAAGGATTTATGAAAAATCACAGTTTATTTAATGTTCTTCATGTAGATTTTTTACACTGCAGATGTGTGCATAGCTTTGATATTAAACTTAATATAAGATAACTTGTAGTTTCTGAGATACAGACGTTTATTATACCAAATAGTCTTTGAGCACAAAGGCTCATATTATTTCCTAAAATGCACAGATGGGTTGAGCACACACACCCATGCACTTTTTGGGAGCAGTTTTATTTGTGTCCGATTCCAGCAGGAAAAAGAAACTTCCTCTATTATCCTTTGCAGAGACGTTATGCATACATTATGTTGTTAAAATGAAGGCTTGTACATAAACCTTATGTTTCATGGGAATCTGTTTTTTTTCTGTTTGATATTTCAAACAAACCAGCTTTACGTGTGAACGGACGCTTTCCGAGAGCACCCTCGACTCATGTGTGTGTGTGTGTGTGTGTGTGTGTGTGTGTGTGTGTGTGTGTGTGTGTGTGTGTGTGTGTGGTTGACTGTTTTACAGCCAAACTGATACCTGAAGAGATAGAACAGACTTACGTAATAAATCAGGCCAAGAATTCGACTCCATCCCTCACAAAACCACTAAATATTAAGTGAAATTGAACATAAGACACAACAATCTTAAATATACAGATGTGACCAAATGATTGTGAGTGAACGCAGACACACTGAGCATTGTATATAACCTAAACCTGTATTACTTGTGCAGTCGACGATTGTATGTACAGTCCTGATAACCTCATAAATAAAGCACATATTCATCTCAAAGCCTGCATGTTTAGCTTTGTGCTCTCGCAGCCGAAGGTTCCCGACTCGAACGCTCCACCAACAATCTCCAGTTATGCAAAAGGAAACCCAAGAGCAACTCATATTTTCAGCCAACTAGATACCTTGACACATATTTTTCATGTTAAAGATTCAAATATTTCACATTTTTGTGTGGTTTTTACACCTTTTTACACTATGAAATTATTGTGTGATTGCTCTTCTCTGACATGCTGACAAACATTGAATTCTGGACAAATTCCGTGGCAAAAATTCACATTCAACACGCTTAAATGTTTGTCACTCAAGCGTTTCCTCACAGTCACATACCAGGACGACTACGATGGCCTCGGGTCTGTCAGGTTGAACTGACAGCTGCATGAATATGAAGCAACAGGAGGGGAAACTGGTTATTCCCACAAAAGCGATTAACACAGACTTTGAGGAACAACGACACAAGGACACTAACGTTTAGGTTCTGTAGAATTCATTCATACAATCACGGAGCAGAGACACACAGTCGGTCCTCACGACAGAAAACATAGTAAGACTTCTCAGGGATCAACACCGTCTCCTACTTACAACTAAGTTTAAATTCCCAGTGATTAACAGACCAAACAAAAACCACAACACAACTTACAAGTAATGCAATGGAAGTACTCGGTTTACACGGGACACAAACAGCAGTCTCCTGGGTGAAAGTCCTGCATCTGTTTTCGACCCATTGACCCATGTTCCCAAGCCTTCTTACAGACAAGTGTGTCTACCAAATATTAAATAAGTATAGTCTATGACCACATTAAAGTGTTTGGAGGCAGCAGCCCCCCCCCTCCCAAAATCTACAGCTGAGTCATAGTTGGTTGTTGCTTTATGAGTCATCTTCTGTACAATCCATGTTTTCTTATCCTCAACTGTCTTGATCGCAATCCACGTCATTATGAGACGGTCAGAGAAACCGATTGTTCTACTGAAGAGTGAGAAGGGCTGGTGGGACGAACAAACACTGGACTTTCACCCAGGAGTCCGCTGTTCGTGTCCAAACCAACAGCATACATCAGATTTATATAGAACTGGCTTCCTCAGTGTTGCGTCACAGCAATCAACCAGAAAAGAGACTAAACTGCGTAGAGCTCACGCAGAACGACGTTGCTAGGCAACGAAGAGGCCCGGTGGAGGTTTTTTAACCAGCTGAGCCGTGTTGATGGACTCACCTGAACGGAGTCCTCTCCTCCTGGTCCCGCTTAACCAGTCCGGTCCACTCAGCCTCTCGCTCCCAGTACAACCAGTTCACACGGCCTTTCTGGTCCCACCATACACCCTTACATACATACATATACATATTTAGTGTCATAAAAACAATGTTCTCCTCAATCAATGCTTAAAAACCAAGCATATTCTTGCATTCATGAACGTAACTCACCGTTTTCATCCTTCCACTTCCTTTCTGCCTGAAAAGATTCAAAGACGTGCAGCGTTCGTGTCCCTGCTGCAAAACAATGCTGCACGTTGAGAAGAATTAAGTCTGTGACTGTCCAAACAGGCGGTAGTAAATGGACCCAAAGAAATAAGAAATAACATCCGGTTAGCTTTGTCTTGTGAAACAATAGCAGGTAAAATCAATCACATTTTTTCCCCAATCCAGCAGAGAAATCCTTCTCAGAAACCTCTCCATACATTATGTTGTTAAAATGAAGGCTTGTAAATAAACTCTCTCTAATACTTTGTACTTAAAAGTATTGTTCATTTGAAATTTAAAGAGACAAGCTGCCCATACAGAGCCGTAAAACAAACCATTAAACCAGAGGGAAGGAACACATTTTTTTATCATTATTTCTTTTTTCATATTTAAAATTCTATTTACTCTTTAAATATGAGCACACTGACAATTTTGTCCAACTTTCAATCTCATCTATTTCTGAATGTTAGACAGCAAAGCAACGCAAATAATCTACCTGTAAATGTTTTTCTGTCGATTAATCTTCCACTTTGCTCGACTAAAATATCTATAAAACACTAATATAAGTTACTGGATTAATTGTCATGAATAATGAGATGGTTTGACCTTTCTTCAGGAGTGTGACCTCACTGGAAAAACACTTTCTCCACCATGAAGCACACTGTTTCGAATTTATACGCAAGTTTATCAAGAATATTTGCTGCATAAAGGAAAGTTTTAGACATAGACTCAAGTTTTAGGTCCAAGAGAAATTTAAATCTCAAATAGTTTGAGATTTTGGGAAATACATTCATTCACTTTCTAGCCAAGAGTTAAATAATAAAGTGGCATCGATCTTCTCATCCAGTTCATCTCCAAAATGCGAATAAGTTTATTCCCCAAAATGTCAAAGTTTTCCTCCAACAGTGTTTCAGGTCAAACACTGGTTAGGACAAGCAGCAGAGTGGTGTTTTTGTTTTTATAGAAAATTTTATTCAACATACATTTTTCCAGCAAAAAGGCAATATACAGGAATAGTTGTCGTACACTGCTGCTACACTGAGGATTTTAAACTGGAAAAGATCAAATTAAGGTGTGATTCTGCAGGTCATCGTTGCACTGCACTTTTTTAACAAGACAAAACCAATGCAGTTAGTTTTGAAAAGAAAAAAAAATCCAAATGTAACAGAAAAAAATCGTCAATGGTACATCAGGAACGCAAAAAAAAAAGAGAAAGAAAACCCTACACACAAGAAATATGAACACCTGGCTCCTTCTGTACCCAACAACAAAGGCGTGTTTGTCTTTAATCTTACACGTTCATATTTTTAAATATACAATTCTTAAATGTTGTCTTTACAGAGCCAGCTATGCACTATTAGGGGGAGCATTCCATCTGTGCTTTAAAAGAAACAAGAAAATAATGAATTCATAGGGCTTAAAGTGTTCCTTACAATGCTGGTTTTCGTCTCTACACAACCTTCAAACCAGCAGGCTCGTAGTGTCTGCAGCTCTCTAGCAAGCACAGCGCAGTTACTGCTTCCAACCACCTGGAGGCGACAGTTTCAATCAAGATAACGAAGCTTGTGTGTGTGTTTGTGTGTGTGTGTTAGTGTGTAGAGGAGGAATGACTGAGAAAGACATTAATCACCCCTGAAAAAAACAAACAAAAGAAGGAGAACGTCAAGGGGGTAATGTCCATGCATGTGTGTGTGTTCCTTTTAAATCACTGAGCAACTCAAAACCACAACCAAAATGTACATTTGTCAGTCCTGAGAAACCTCTGACATTAAGTGCCTACGTGCAAGATGAAATACAGACAAATTTCCACCTTATTTTTTCCCCATTTATTTTTAAACAGATGCTGTGGATTTTTATTATACAAGATCTGCAGAAAGAGACAAAAAAACTGAATTAATTTTTCCTCCAACCAAACTAAGTGAGAAAGACTTGCTTGTAAACTTGGAAATACTTGCTTTGTTGCACTAAAAGGATGGGAGCAAAAAATGATAAAGAACCACATCAGGGCAACTAGTGAGTCTCGGGATGGGACGCCAGTTCGCAGCTGCAAAAAAAAAAATGACCATCGGACCGTCTCCCCTCTTTTTCCTTTCTCTGTCAGTAAGTCCTCACAAACATCCTTCCATCAAACTCTCCACACAGCGGCGTGACGCCTCTTCAAACAACGCTTTATTTAAAAACAACCCCCGGAAAAATATGAAGGGGAAAAGAAGCTGGTGAGTGGTGGGAGAAGGGAACAAAAAAGGAATCTAGAAGTGTGTATGTGTATATATTTATATATCTATATATATATATATATAAATATATATATATATATATAAATATAAACACATTAAAATCAAATTTAATTTCTTCTTCCAGACAGGCAAAAAAAATAAAAAGGGGAAGGGAAGCCAGGGAAAAAAACAAAACAAAAACGGAACAGCCTCAAATATGGAGGGAGACGATAAAAAACTGAAATAAACAACAAAATCAACAGGAGGTGGTTGGTGCAGTTTATTTTGTGGTTGAAGGGTAATCCGTCAGCTGCAGCAAGATCCGAATCGCTGAAGACATAGTGCCGGTGTAGAGCTGTAGGGGTGTCCAGGCAGGGTGTTAAAAGTGATGAACACACATACGCACGCACACCCATCCACACGGTCTCACACACACACACACAAACACACACACACACACACACACACACACGGTTGGTTACAGTCTGTGGTTATGGTGTGTTAAAGTAGGTAGGGAGGAAGGCGGAGCAGGAGGAGGAGGATGAGGAGGAGGACAAAGAGGAAGGGCAGGCTGCGTTTAGTTGTGGATCTTGATTGCTTTCTCCAGGTAGGTGTAGCGACCTCTCTTTGGAGCTTTGTTGAAATGATCCAACCCTAGCCAGGGGCGCGGGTGAGACATGTTACCTGGAAGGAGACGCGTCAGAGAGGTCGTTACACAGAGGCTCTCCCAGTTAAATGTTTTATTATTCACTTATTTATTCATTTATTATCTAAGTTACGCAGCGATATTCGTACGCAGCATTTTAAGCTTAATTCTTAGAGACAGAAATAAGCGCTCTGGCCGACTAGGAATGTGTGGAATAACAGGCTCGGAATGCTGAAACAGCAGGATCTAAATTATCGCGGTAAAAAAGTAAAAGCTCAACTGTTGCAGAGGACGTTCAAATATGTATGTAAAGTGATAAACCATAAAAAACTAAAGAAAATGCACATTGGTGTCGTCATGAGACGGGATCCAAACACGGAAAGGCTTCGAGCGAGTGGTACGACGCACGAGATTCAACTTCACGAGGCAACGATGCAGCGATCAAGACAACACGGAGGCTATCGCTTCTACAGTTCTTATGGTTATGAAACCATGACGGTATGTAAACGCGTTCCTTAGTCACAGCGTATTGCACTCCTAAAGTGAATACATTTAACGCAGAACAACAGAAGCAGTAAATACCTGGCTGTGGTTCAAAGTCCTTCAGGTTGACCTCATACTCGTCTTCAGTGATGTACTGATGCCGCCCCATCATCACAATCGCAAACTTGAACTGTGGACAAACACACAAAACGTGTTACATCACTGGAGAAATATTCAGACTGACTGAGTTCTGTCACTACTTATTCATCGGAAAACACACTTTAGAAATGTTATTTATTCACCAGAAAACATTTATGAAATCAACTCAATAGAGCCAGTTTTGTCTGGTGATGTACCTTCTCAAACTCTTTCTCCTGAATGTCCAGCATGGTCTGGATCCTCCTCATCACCTCCCGAAATGACTCACCCTGTGTAGGCAGCAGGAAGTTGAGTAACTGTTCATATCTGTTAAAATGATGTATTCCTCAAACGAACGCACACACACCTGTCTGATCTTAAGCAAGAATGGGATCCCGAAGGTGCCGAAGACTTCCTTGTGGAAATGAGCGACTGGGATGAGCATTTCACTGTCCTTGTCCAAGTCCACCTGGTCCAAAGGAATCTCCTGAGCGAGGGGAGAGTGACAGAGGAAAGATTTAGTCAACCCACTTACTAATTTTAGAGCAGGCTTCTCTAAATAGTGGCTTTGAAATATAAGTAGAAAGGCCACCAGCTCAAAATAATAATAATCTGCTTGTTTTAAATGCAATTAAATTCTGTTGTTGACGACTTCCGGTGATGCACATGTACACGACTTCAAACACAATTTTTGGAGCTCAAATTCTCAAAATGCTTTAATCAAATGGAATATTCTAATCCATATTTGTAGGCATTTAAAGGCTTTACTCTCCCACAGAGGCACACACTGTATAACAAGGGCAATCTAACAGCATCATCAATCACATTCATATCACCACAATATCATTTTCCCTTTTTTAGGGTGATGATGACATAAAATCTCCGACAGACATTCGAAACGTCCTTTGAAAACCTCAACAGAAGCTCTGAATGTAAAACAATAACAGCCCTCTTTAAGTGCGTCACTCGTTCAGCCAGAAGTGTTTGGTCCTTCAGGCTGCTTTTGATTATTTTGAAGAAGTAAAACCCTGCAAAAGATGGCCGCCAAAGTGCCTGCTCGTGTAGACAGACTTAGTGGACCAGACGAAAAAATATAAGTGTGTCACACTGACAGCCCATTCAGTGGAGGAGTGACTAAAGGAGGACAAATGACTAAAAATAACCTAAAAAAGAGAAGAGACGCTAAACTCCGACACACGGGGGAGGCCTCACATACACACATACCTCTATTCTGAAGGTGCGGCTGGCAGCCGGAGATAAACATTCTAGCAGCTCGTCCTCCTGGTGAACCCCGATGATTTTATAGCTTACTATCTCTAACAGCCTGCAGGGGGAGAGAGGGGAGAAACCGAGGGGGAAGATTAATACAGTTTTTCACAGATTAACTGTTTCTCAGAGCATAAAATCACAATCAAAATAAATACAGGTCTTCAAAAATAATAATTAAAAGCAGATATAAAAATCCCAGAGTTGTTAAAGACGACTTTTTTTCCCCCAATGAGATTAATCAGCAGGGAGGAGCTGAACGATTGGATCTCATCAGTTAGTCGGTGTAATAAATTCATGGCAAGCAGTGACATGAAGTAAAAATGTTTGCATTAATGAATATGGCAGCTCAGATTAAATAATTAAAGTTGCCGTCTGATGGAGAATCAGTGATGTTCAGAGCTCAACCTGCTGGTGGACATCAGTTTTACAGCTTTTGCAGCCATTTTCAGTCACATACATTTAACACTGAACGACAAACACACATACCTGAGCTTCTCAGATCCTTTTTCAGAGAGCTCCACTGCTTTTTTACATTCTTCCAAAAGGTCCCGCACACAGCCGTGCTTGTCAGGGTAGAGGGTGATCTCCTGCAACAAACACACATGCACGTCTTATGTCTGTGGTGGGATCACAAAACGAATAACTTATGTGTAGTTACATCTTCGTGTGTGCTTTACCTCCTCTCTGAACTGGCTGTTGAGCCATATGGATTTAAAACTCCTCCTGTTCTCAAAGTCTGTTATCTTCATTTTCAACTGTGGATGCACGGGGAGAGATGGAAAGCAACGATCAGGAAGAAGCATTCAGGAAGTCGTTAAGTGTTAATGAGTGGCTCGCAACACACCGCGGTCAAATGCGTTTCCGTATCTCGGATCCCACAAAATCAAAATTAAATGTGTGGTGCAACGGTGTGCACAGAATTCAGCATTTTCCATTTGCAGAAGACAATCAGGTCTAATTCTGAGAGAAGATCCAAAAGGATTTAAGGGGGAAAATGCATGAGAGAATAATGATAAAATAATTAAGGCTTGCACCTAAATTATTTTCATTATTGATTAGTCTGCCAATTATTTTCTGTGTTAATTAAGTCATCGTTTGGTCGATAAAACATGAGGAAACCGAGCCATTAAATATCTTTTTTTTGTCGAACCAACATCCCAAAAATATTGAATTGACTATTATGAAACAGCAAATTCTCACATTAAAGAAACAAGGTCTGAATGAAACAAACATGAGAAACAGTGAACAACAACAAATTAAGAAAGAATAAGACAGACCACACATTCAATTATTAATTTAATTAAAGCTACACTTTTGGCACAACGGCAGCCATCTCGGGCCAAAATATGCTTCCAAAAACTTGTGGGAAATAAAAACAAATCATGTAGCAGACAGAAAAGCCCTAAAGTCCCAGAGTTGAAAAGACATTCCTACCTGCTGATAGTAGAGTTTCTTGGGCTGCCTAGGCTTGAAGAATTGCAGCAGGTCCCGCAGCGTTCCCTCATAGTTGTGTCTGAGAGGATTTCCTGGACCGTCCCTGTACCTGGCCACCACACCACCAGGCAGGGGGGGAGGACGACCAAGGGGAGTAAAGAAGGATGACAGGAAAAGAGAAACAGAGGGTGGACAAAAAGAAGAGGAGGAGGAGGAGGAGAGAAGGAGGCAAGTGGACAAGGAGAGAAAAGAGTGAGAGATGGGTGAACAGGAGGGGAAGACGAAAAAATTCAGAGATGCAGAGGCAGAATAGAGGACGAATGGAGGGGGAGAGGAGGAGGACAGGAGGGAGGCAGAGTGGGAGGAGTTAGAGGAAAACAACAAAGAAAGGTGGGGGGGGACAGGTTACGCAACATTTCTACTGACAACTGCAAGTAATCAAATCAAAGGCAAACATGTAAGAAGCTGTGAAACACCGTAATCAACTAACACTATGTATTCCCTTCTATACGTCAAGCAGGACGTATAAAGTTGGATGATTATTATGAGTATTTCATCATCACATAACTTATTTACATGTTTTAGTTACTTTTAATCAACCGTGTTATTTGTATAGTCAAACTTCTAATATTAAATTGTGCTTTTAGTCGTGTTTGTTCATTGGCATCAGCAAAGGAAAGGAACCATTTATGCAGATATTGTTTCCACAACAACCGTAGCATGGAAATATTATACTGACACATCCTTTAAATTAAAACCTTGAAACCACAATGCAGCAATTCTGACACAAACATCACTTCAAACAAGCTTTTATGCTTTTAGAAAATTAGTGCACGGTAAAAGCATCATCAGTCATATAATTGACAATAAGCCTCTTTTTAATGTCTTTCTGCAGACAGTGAGAAGGACATTGTGTGTGGATGAGACAAGCCTCCTACCCCTGTGACTTGAAGAACTGCAGAAGCATTGGATCCGTGTTCAACCTCTGCGCTACTGTCTTTGCCACCTGCCAAACACGACAAAAACATGGTTTAATATGAGCATAAATCGTATAAAATACAAATTAATTGTTTAAAGACCCAGTTTATTTAGGAAGCAGACATATTTCCCTCACACAAAGTGCCTGAACGGGCCCGTACCTGAAAATAGTTCATGCGGTTTGAGAGTGTGACGACGAAGCCGGGGTCGTTGTGGATGGTCTTGTCACAGAAAATGACGTCCACTCGGTGGTAGAGATCCCGGAAATACTCCTTGGCTGTAGGCAGCTCGCTGCTGTCGTTCTCAGGGTCGTCCCTACGTCATTGGAAGGAGGTAAGGAAATGGATAAATTGGAGGCACAGAATGTGCAGTCTTGACAGAAGAAGACAGGAAAGACAACGGGAGGCAAGAGGTGAAGAGTTCAAAGAGAGAATTTAAGGAGAGGGTGTGAAACAAAAGAGGGGTCGAGACTAACGGATACTTAAAAGTAAGTCCTCTGCCTCTCTGTATTATTAGGACCACATATAACAAGGGGTTCTACACAAAATCTAAAAATCTAAATTCAGTGTTACTCATCAAAATGCATTATGTGCATCTTTAAGGTCTAACAATGTGGCAAGTGTATTTCCTTCCTCAACTGTCAATGAGCATTAACAGGGTGGCTTGATTCTACACGTTTGTCTTCATAAAAAGCTCAAACTCAGTCCAACTCAGCAGTCAAACTATATTACAATAAACTGGCTCACACTGCGGATCCCGAATGTAATCACAAACTTACTTCTGGAAGACAATGATGTCCCCGTCCATGAGCTCATCCAGGGCCTTGTCCAGAGAGACGTCATAGTCCTGTATCCGCTCTGTTAGATTGGGCTTTACTTCCTGGAACACATAAGGCACCATGGGAAATGTTGTCAAAATGAGGCCGTCTGGTAAGTCCACAGGAGTATTTAGTGAAGGATGTGTAAACAGGCAGCTACAGAAGGGTAAGTGTGAGTCAAACGAGAGATGCAGCATATGACGGTGTGAAAGTGTGCATGGCAGAGTCTCTGAGAGGAGGCTTGTTTGCCAGATAGAAGGTGTGAAGGAGCCAGTGAGGAGTGAGAACAAGTGAGAAAAAGCCAGAGGAATGCGCGAGCAAGTGAGCGCTACATAAATAGATCACCTCATAGAGGATAAGGCTAGTTTCCTGCTGAAAACCTGCTCTCTCACACATCACTGGTAGAAGGTCTCCTGGTTACAGGGCAAAAAGAAAAGAAACATTTAAACATTTAAAGTTCAAGGCATTTTTAAATTCAAGTAAGACAGTGTGTTTAATCCTGAAGTACACTCGGACGTCGCCTCCACTTACTTATTTTGCAGGATATAGGTGTGTAGATATGTCCACAATAATTTAAGCTTCTGGTTTTGGGGTCATACATCTTCAAGAACAACATGACATCATCTAAAAAGAAAGAAACAAAGACATTTGTACAGACACCATATCAAAGAAATGGCTTAAATAACTAGAAGTTCTTAACTTTGTAGGGCAACAAATGTCATATTTAAAATAATAAAGCTTTCTGATGAGAGACATTTACAACTAGTCACTGAGCTCTCTCAATCAAGCACCTTTACCAAAGTAATGTGTGGAAACTAAAAGTGACACTAGACTGGATGGAGGTTAACGTGTGGGACTTACGGTCTTTGTCGAACTTGGGTAATGTGGCCCCGCTGGCCGCCATCTCTGGATCCACGGTCTCCAGAAAAATTGTCCAGGGGTTCTCGTTGTCGCTCAAGTCGATCATCTGAAACACAAACATGCATTTTAAAAAATAAAATAACCATTACAGATGTGTTGGTAGCTTCTCGGTAGAACACCGAGTACCGACATAATTACACCCATAAACATCCACAAACACTTACCGACTTGTTGCAGTCAGCCTCGTAGTCGAGCATGGCAGGTCGCTTGGTTCCATTGCTCCGGGCCTGCATGGGCCACAGCCTCATCTGGTCTTGTGGGAAACCCTGTAGCAGATCAGCAGGAAAGTTTAATTTTTATTTGTTGTTACTTATAAAAAGCTGAACGGAAAAGACAAAAAAAGCTATAAAAGTAGCAACATGATGGGAAAAAAATAAATAAATCAAGCAGATGATGAGATAAGAGTGTGAAAGAAGTTTACAGGACTGCACATTATATCCATTTAGCTGCATTTTGTGGCAATTGTTTGCAACTATTATTGATTTCCCCCAAGTCACCATCAACTGTTGATCAGTGAGAGCATGTGGGATAAATACATGTCAATAATACATTAGTTCTGTCTAAGACACACAACATTCAGCGTTTATTTCCACCCTCACACACTCAAGTCTCTCACCATGGTCTGAGAGAGGGTCTGGACAAACTCTTGTAGCGTAGAGCTCTTCAGGACCTTGAAGACTGTGTACTTCACCTTCTCCTCGTCATACATATCGTTGCCCTGATGACCACAGAACTGGTCCTCTGTTACTATCTGTGGAGAGGAAGAAAAACAACCTTAGTCAATAAGGAGTAAAACATTCACTTCATTACTTAGGGCAGGGTGACATGTTGTCATGAACTGAGATCAGTTTGAATTGGCTGTTTTGTGCTGGTTTCATTTTTTCATACTTTCATAAGGCAGAACAGCTGACATCTTTGAACACGCAAACATTTCTTATCTTTTAACAAGTGGTTTCCCTATTATCACACTTCTCATCATCTCAACAACACTTTTCCTGCCACAGCTCAGCTCCAGCGCCCACACTGTTGCCTGCTGCTAACCGCTCTCAGTCAGAGAAAACAACTGTCAACTCTGCCTCACAGAAAGATGTCGTTGGCCAGTTTGTTTGGAGGTATGTGCCAGAACTAAACTATATCAAAATAATGTGACATAACAGGAAAATAAGTGCAAAAGTGCTTAGATGCGTTTTGTAGTTAATGCAAGATTAAGATGAAACTAAGTGTGCCACTTTAATTGACTTAACTGCTAACAGCAAAACAGAACACTTTAAGTCCCACTTCAATTCTAACTCTTAGCAGCTATGCACTCATGCACACCTGATATAAGTAGCACATCGTATGTAAGACCAGAGCCTGCAATGGACCAATCTGCTGGTTTAGCACCACTTGTGCTAGAGTGTTGTTGAAACATATAAAACCCAAAATGCAGGTGTACACTCTTAACACTTACTATTTGCCCTAAGCAGCATGCACCAACAAAGTCTGCAAGGCATCTAAGAGCATTTACACAGCAGTCCTGGTTTCCTACCTGGACCTGCATGTAGAGGTGAGCCTCTTGGCGTTCCTTCCTCTTCTGTGCCTCCACCCTCTTCTCCTCCTGCAGACGCTCCACCAGCTGCTGTGGGATGTCCACGTCGGTCATTGGCAAGAGAACCTCACCTGGGATCCAAGGAGACATACAACTTAGAACCACGGAGCGGCCGGAGTAACATCTGTGTTAAATATACTCATTAGGACAGCAAGTGGAAAAAAGTGTTTTAGTCCGACTGCTCTTTGTGAATGCAGACTGTGACAGATGTAAAGCCTATTCTGTCAGAGCTGAGTGGCGGTTTAAAGTAATTCCATCTTTAGTCCTCATCGTTTATCATGCAGCTTACATTTGACCTCATTCACACTCAGGCTCCCTTTTACATTTGGTTTGAAGCCAAATAAACATCAAATGGGCACATTTGCATTCTTTTTGTTCATGAGAACAGACATTTTTCCTGCTGCAGTAAGTGCTACTTAAGGATGTACTAAAAAGTTAAAAGCTTAATTTATAACATTGACATTTTAATTATTATCATTTATAACAAAGAAACAAACATTGCATGCAATAGTCCATTCCCCCTCTATCTCAAACACACCACGAATAAAGAGACACTCAGCAGTTAAGAGTCTTCAGTAGACTACATTTACCATCAGCATTGATTCGACATCCCCTTTAGGGACAGAATAGCTGGTGCAGTTGAGAATATTTCATATTTTTAATGGAGCAGGCTCTGCAAGGCCCGTTTTTCTTTTATATTAACCCGAAAATTAAGGAGAGGAAGAACTTCACTTACTGAGCTTGGACTCACGGATGTAGACCAACATGTATGCGTTGGTGCAGTGGCGCACGGAGAGGTCGTCATCATGTCCACCATAGTTGTGCTCTATGGCCTCCTCCTTGGTGCACCGCGACACCACATCATCATCAAACTTACACCACTAGAGAGAGAGAAAGACAAGCAGGCGAGGGTGGTTACAGAATGATGGGTGATGGAAATGGAGAGGTGAGGAGGAGGAGGAGAGGGGAGGAGGAGGAGGAGAGGATAATCAGAGAGGGGAAGGAGGGGGCAAAGGCAAGAGTTGCCATGGCAGGAAGAAAAAGACAACCAGAGAGCACTTTAGATAACCATTTATGACAGGCCTTCAATCATAACACTTCAATCATAACACTAAAACACATCATCTTGTGTTATAATATCCAGAAACTTCCCATTGTCCTCTTAAAAAGGATGACAAGTACAGGGGTGCTCAACCAATTGACCTTTATCATTCACAAAATGTGATTCTGCTTATCCATCATCCTACCTCTAAGGTCTAAATAACTAAACAAAAGAGTATAGATCTAGTAAAGATAAGACTATATCTCATATCTAAAGGAGCTGAGCACCCATGGGGCAGTTTATATCAAGCAATGGAAACAACTAGCAGTATTATTAGTGCAGAAACCCCCCAAAAAATTGTACTCACTATTGGTTCCTTGACACTGACTTTTCCGTCTCCCTTTGGGTTAAGATAGACGACGTAGTGACCGCCATGGTTGTCCCCGCTGTGCACCAGCACAGCATGCAGGATGTAGTTGGCTGGGTCCTTGGAGTCTGGCTTCTGAAGGAACTCATCTAGCGGTAACTGATCCGGAAACTCAAACCTAAAGAGGAGAGGCAGAGAGGAACAATTGAGGGAGAGTGTGAGAAGAGGGAGTAAGGGAAGATGGAGAACGAGGACGAGAGAGAAGATGGCAGACGGGAGAAAATGTGTTGGGGAAGAAAGGCGAGAGGACAAAAGAGAAGGGAGAGGAAGGAATAAAAGATATGAAGAATGAATGAGTATGAAAAAAGCAGGAGTTCAAGCTGTCGTGATTTATGTTCAATATCCACTGCGCATCCACACACTCTGAATGTGTGTGCGTGTGTTTAAGTGTGTGTGTGTATACACATACAAAGCCCTCAGGGGGCCAAGTGCTGGCTGCAGCGTCACAAGGATGACTCACATTGTTGCTTGTGCTTGTTGAGATGCTTCAGAGGAAAATTAGCCATTACGGACGGCTGCATACGTGCATGTGTTCTAAAGTGTCACATTATCCTGGTGGATTATTAAAACACCATTAGCTCCCAAAAAGCTTTACAGAGAACGATACAGCCTACAGGAAAACACTCAGTGAGTCACTTTCTCACTAGTTCTAGTGGAGGAGGTCAGCGCATGCTGTTCAGAGAGCGCCGCTCGAGTGCCGTTTCTGGAAATAGAGTGCTCCCTTAACCTATGTTATTGTGGACCAGACCATCTGAAAACATGTCATGTTCACCAGCCATCGAAGCATACTGCCACAAGGAGAGATGTGATGCAAGCATGGCAGTGTGTGTGTTGGTAAAGTAACATTCAAGGAAGCATGATTCAAAGAATGAATGTGTTATTTACAGCTGTGTGAAAGTCAAGTTCTACCTGTCATTAATCTTGATGTTTTGGTCGGTCTGCGGGTCATACATGAACCTCATCAGCTGCAGGTGGAGGATTGGAGGGAAGGTGAGGAATTTCACCCCCTTCTCTGCTTCCTGTGGTAAAAAAAAAACACATCAGGCATCTGGTCAGGACATATCATTGAGATTCATTCTCCAGACCTAATGATTGCAGCATTAACAATTAGATTAACCAGAATTTCACATCGTCATTGAAGTCAACGGGGTCCTGCTTTATCAGTTAATGAGGATTTGACAAAAATATACATAAATAATTTAGATCCAGTCGCTGTGAAGCCTTACCTGCAGGCCATGCTCTCCTGCGTCGTATTTGTTGTCGCCATCCAACTGTTCAGTTGCAACATAATCTTTGAATGACTCAAAGACTGGAAATAAGCAGAAAGCACAGAGGAGATCAAGAAAAATCCCATATTGGTGAATAAAAACAACCAAGTAGTTCATACTGTAATAGCCATTAAACGACTCTTCCAGGAGGAAATACATCTTTTAAATAGCCATGTTTCCATTCCGTTGTCAAGCGAACTTTGAGTGAGGAATTAACTTGCCGACAAGTTTGTTTAAACAACTTCCATAAAACAAATAATTCCGATGCAGCACCACTGTTCCCTTGTTCAAGAGAAGCCATTAAGCTGTGTTGATGTTGCTACTTACTGTTCTTCTTTCCTTTTATGCTAAGCTGGATGTCATAGTAGTCCTCTATCCGCTCTGACCGGTAGTCCACATGCTTACACTGGATATATGACTAGAGAGTAACAAACACACACGGATCAATATTCAAATTTCTAGGAGAAATTATGAATTTTATAACCATACAAAATGTGTCCGACAAGAGGAGCTGTAGAGAGGAAACATACCACCATCTTTCCTCTGAAGAGCTTGGGGATGGTTCCCTCAACGCAAGTGCCTTTCATTTTGTTCTCTACATTGTCCAGGAGCTGAAAGGCACACACAGTAAATCAGTAATTATTCAGCATGCATACACGCGCCCACATACTTTAAGACAGCATGACAGAACTCACCACTCTGCACAGCTCCTGTACATCATGTTGCATGAAGCTATCTAGTGTTTCCCATCTTCACGTTGGACAAGAAAACACAACAGCAAGGTGGTTAGATACAATTATACTCACACATCAGGAAATACTTGTGGCTGGTAATCATTTAAAATTGTACTAAAAAGATATTTAAAACAGTCTTGAAGTGTCAAAGAAAATACTGGTTTTACTTCTATCTCTGTTACTTTGAGACAAAGACAAGTGAGCGGTCTGTAAAGAACGTCTACACTACCCAAAGGACTTGGTGAGTTTCTTGGTGCCGACGGGTTTGTCGCTGTGTTGCAGCTCGTAGAAAACCCTCTGCAGCGCCAGGGGAACGCTCTTTGACGAGTCATCTCCCTCCGTGGGCATCATGTACACCGCCTGGGAAGAAAGTCGTGAGGATTCACACCAGGATTACATTATCAGTTAATCATGTTCACCGTTTTGTTAAGAAATGTGCTAGATTCAAATATTGTAAGTTATTTTCAAGACGAGTAAAAAAACGACAAAACACTTAAGATTATGGAGAATGAAAGAGTGACTGTTTTTTTAATTTATCAGTTCATTTTTTACATCTAAACTGTATTACTGATTGGAATTGGAGAAAAAAAGATTGGAAAGTTGATTGAGTGGTGCCAATAAATTTGTGCTAGTGCTGTAAAATCTTCAGTAGATGAGTGCTCCTCGTGGAAAAAGTTACTCAGGCGCCCTGAAGGGCCTCAGTGATGCCAGATGATAAGATTAACAGTGCTCCAAAAAGAATCAGCAGCAGCTGGAGCGGGCCATTAATAAACAAAATAGGTACTCATACTAATAAGAAAAGCAGCAGCACACAGAGTAGTTGTGAATTCCAGTCTACATGTCGTCGTTTGGCCTATTTGAACTTTGAAATATCCACATGTTGACAAAAAAAATAAAAGATAAAACCATACCCGCCGTAGCTGGTTGGTGAAGAAGAGTGTCTGTAGCAGGCTGTTCATGTAGCAGGTAGCGCCTTGGTTCTTTAGTCCAACGTAGCCTGTGTGTTTCTTAGAATCCCAGCTAGTTAGAAAGGAGGCGGCTTGTGTTATTGTTATAATTCATAAGAAGAACATTAAACTTTGAACCACCGCAGAAAACCCAACTCAGAGAGAAAAGCTACTTACGCCACTCCATGTGGTGCATCTGCCTGGACGTAGACTTCAAATGTGACTTTGTCATCATCGACGAAGCCCCTCTCTGGGTCAGTCACATCCTGAAGCAAAACCGTCAAACAGTTAATATCAATAGGAAAAGGTAGCAGTAAGAGCACTTTACTTTTATTTCTGATCAAGATGCCCAAATGTTGAGCAAACAGCTGAACAAAAATTAAACAGCTCTGCCAAAACGGTTCTTCTATCCACCCTATCAACACGTTATAGTGCGTCTCCTATGTGCATAAGCCTCCTCAACAAGTTTCTGTACTTACACTCCAGGACATAAAGTTGGAGAAGCCCCAGTCATTCTCTTTGTGGAAGAACAGGTGACTGATCCTGCGGCTGAAAGACTTCTCGTCGTCTTTGTAATTGATGATCTTCAGCATGGCCTGTGCGTGGCACGACCATGATCTGAAACAGAAGCCAGAATTCTTTAACACTCCGAAGCTAATTCTGGCACATGTAGCTCATAATGTAATTTCATTTTGAACCCTTGTTTCACATACAATGTGTTTAATGTGTGGCCAGCTCAAGACAATTGTCAGCCAGTACGTTTGAATAATTCAGCAAAGCAAGAAGCAGGTGATACATTTAGTAAACAATGAAGATTTAACATTGGTAAAAACTCAAGACCATGTTAGTGAATTGTGACCATTATTTCTTGTATCTTAAATGTAACAAAGTCACCAAGTCAACACAGATTCTAATTTTATGATCAAAAGCCTGTTTTTTTTTAAATTGGGGAATACGACAACCTGATAGTAGCTCAACAGCTATTGGCACTTGTTTTAATGTGTGGTGGTAGCTTGGAAGAATACTTTATGAATGAAACAGAAAAAATTCTTCCCGAAACCAAGAAAAGAAAGAAAATTCAATGGGGATTGTGAGTGTTGTCAATCTATGACATCTGGAAGGTCCTTCAACTTTTAGTTTCTTGGCCAAGATTATATTGTAAATACAAAAGCTCATTCCAAATTAACCCGGACAAGGTTACTGGAAAGAATCAATTCAGGGACAGATGTAAGCGCCTTCTGACGGAATATTGCTCAAGGTCAATCATTAAAAAGACATGGAAAGAATATGTCACAGTTGTGAACTTCCAAAGAGGCCATCCTGCCCCCAAAGTATCCGTGTGTAAAGGGAAATAGTGAGGACAGGCACAGAGAGGCTTATGGTTATTCTGAATGAGCCGTGTGGCCCTCCGCCTGTTACACTGCTTCACTAGTTGCAGAGAAAGACACTGTTAAAAAAAAAACGAAATATCACATCCAGGTTAGTGTTTGCCAGAAGGCATATGGGAGATTATACAAATTTGGAAGAAAGTTTGCCAGTTTGATGAGAACCAAGGTTGAGCTTTCTGCTACATGTAATGTAGTCCAACCTCCACACAGAAGCACACTGTGCCAATCACGAAGCTTAGTGATGGCAGCATCAAGCTGTGGGAATGCTCAACAGACCCTGGTAGGCTTTTGCAGCGAGAACATTAATACAAAAATAACTGAGAATATTGGAGGAATGGTGCAAATATGTTTTTAATATATTAACTTACTGTAAATAATGCCTCCCCCAAAAACCCTCATGCAACCAAGACACTTACGTGGAGTCCGATTCTGCGTTGCACTGCAGGAAGAAGCCAACGCTCTTCTGGTGTGGCCGGTCAGGATAGAAGCGCGGCATCACCATTATCTTCCATGGAAGGTTCCGGACGAAGCAGGACGGGCTGAGCACAGACTCACTCAGGCGGCTAAAACGTTCTACCACAAAACGGAAAGTCGCTTCTGACCGCCAACTGGTGTCTGAGGAAAGATGGATGGAGACAGGACAAAGGGGGGCAGGTTAGATGGGGAACAGAGTGATAATGTATTCTACCACATAACAAGACCAAGTGCAAATGGCCAGTGGATACAACTTAATGTCAGACTAGCAACTTTACTGCCAATTACTCAAGAGTAATTAACTGGATGGTGTTAAAGCTGGATCATTAAATGAAAATCACTTTCACGGCACACGCTTCATAACAAGCGTGACGTTTGTAACAGTGTTTGTTAGTTTAAGTGCAGCCATCCTCACCATCCTCCATGTCCTCCTCTGTGTTGTTGTGTCCATCTGCCATGGCCACGTTACCATTGATCACTGGGTTGGCCGGGATTCTTGGAGGGTCATCCGTGTCCCCAGCTAGACAAAGAGAAACATCACAAGACTGTTGGTTCTAGAAAATGTAAATAAACAAATCGGTACTCACTTTCATATTCTTACAATACTTTTGCCATTGTAGTTTCATCCTATTGTTGTGGAAATTATCTTGGCATATATAAACTCCTTTTGAAGTTGTGAATACACTTATAATCGGATAATTACCATAATCATTTCAGGCATTATCCAATATTGGCCATTTTTGTTTAGAAAAAAAAAAAGTTAACTACTTTCTCCATCTTTATCCCCTGCATCTTCACACTTACAGTGATCCTTCCTGGCCCCTTTCATACATTTCACTGGAAAAACCCTGCTGACAGCACGACATGTCTTCTTTCACAGACTTTGTGTGAGAGTGAATGCAGAGAGAGACAGTGTGTGTGTGTGTGTGTGTGTGTGTGTGTGTGTGTGTGAGACAAAGACCATGCAACATTACAGTAGGCTGGGTAATTATGGTCACAATTGCAGGATTAGGCTGCAAGTCTTCACTCCAACAAAAACACACGCGCTCAGAGGACAATAATTATTCCAACCCAGTAATGAGGCGGCTCGGTACAGTCTCATCCATCAAAACACATCGATAACAGACACAGATGAGCTTTGAGAAGACTCAAAGGAGTGAGTGAAATCTGCCTGGATCCTGGGATGATGACAATGAGGTAACAGAAGCCAGACTTAACGACAGCATTGATATGAGCACTCAGGCAATGTGTGTCCAAATGTGTTGATGTGTCAGTCCGCATCTTACACTGTATTTTATGTGCATCTGCGATCCTCGTCTTCCTCCGAGCCGAGAGACGCAATGGTGTCAGTGGTGTGTATGTCTCCAGGTAACGTTACTGACCAAGTCCTCCAAGAGACTGACCTCGTTTCCTCAAGTGGATTACACCCTGCTAATGGGGTCTGTCAGTCAACTCCGTGACATATTCTTGTCCCGCCCAGTGTGTCAGCCTATCTTGAAACCTCTGAGAAGTACATCCCAATAGAGTAGTCAATTAAACCTGCACAAGCTATGGATGGATATAGTTCTAATAATTACATAGTGGACAAAAACACCACATGCAAACTATGCAGGTGTCTGGAAGGGTGGAATCCCAAACATCTCAACACACTGGTTTATTATTTATAAATATGTATGAACTGAATATCCGCTATGGTAGCACTATGAGTAAATGCAAATAAACAGCAAAAATACATCCATTTCAAAAGATAAGTGGTAACAGAGTATTCCTCACTTTCAAAGTCAACAGCCTCTGGACTGAAAACTGCAAATAAAAAGTAATCGTCAAGACAAATCCTATGAGACATGCTGAGCCAACAGATAAACTACTTCAGATGCGCGTTTGACCTACGGCAAAGAAGTTATACCGCACAGCTGATCCTGTAACACTACACCTTGGAACCAAAAAGCTGTAACATTGTTTGATGCCTCTGAATATTTTTGAGAACTTGCACATCATTTATCTTCTATCAATTTCCTACAAGGTTTGAAGCTGTAACGAGCATATGCACTGGATTAATTGTGTGGCAGCCTGGCATCCTAGTAAGATTGTTATGGAAAAACAGATAAAATGACTAAGATCAGCAGAGCAGATGATGGATTAACTCCACTGCGACCGTACGTAGCCTCATACTATAATGAATATGTGGTGTATTGCTATAAGCAGTCAGAAAAGAGTGAATATTTATTGTGTCAACTTGTTTTCACTGTCCTTGTAAGGCTGCAGTGCGCTGGGAGAGAATCCAACAAGGATGAACCAACAACTAAGGGATGAGGAAGTGTGGTCAGTGCACCTGCTACTAGTAAGACAAGTATATTATACATACCGGTAGTACATAAAATTACACTTGGGCTGTGTCTGTCTCATTCCTGTAATTACATATAACTATATTGTGTGCGGATGAAAAGCATGCAACAATGTGCGTGCAAACGGATAATAAAACCACTAGGACCAAATGACGCAGTGATGCTGAAGGCTCCCCCCAAGCCTTTTGCAAAGTTGCCATTAATAAAAGACTTGATAAATGGCGGGTAGGTCGGGTGTTGTGTGTGTAAAAATGCTTACTAAACGTTAAAATAGTTGGCCCCGACTACAAAGCTGACCAACAAAAACACAGATCATTAAAAATGGCGAGCTCCATGCCGTTTGCTCGACCATACAATGAAGCAGCAAATCCCCGCGCTGCTTCTGTGCGGGCCTGGCTTACCGCAGCGGCGACTACCGTTACTAGCCAGCACTGCCACACGTTCCACATAACAGACTGTCAAACGTCAATTTATAAACTAACATATAAACCCAAATATTATTTTACGTTGGGTCTGCCATATTGATATCTGCTTCATTGGTCGGGCTTAGTGTGTTATACTCCGGTCAATTTAGCAAATTGACGATCGACGCATCTGCGTTAGCGCTAGCTGCCTAGCTATCTAGCAAACACTAGCCACATATTCATCCGCAGGCCGTTATTAGCAAACATTAGCTGGAATCGCACGTTTCAGCTAACAAGCAAGAATTGATGTAAGAGAAGAAAAAAATATAACCCAAAGTAAATGTTAGAAGCAAGTGGGGGAGACTAGATTGCGTGAGACGTAAATTCAAGGCCTAACATTTGAGCCGAATTGAACGTTGCAAAATACACGCCACCATTTTGGAACGCCACACACCCCCTCCGTGAGTGTTAGCTCATCAGCTAACTAGCATGCTAGCCAGTAAATGAACGTTAGGAGTGGGGCCTTGGTGCTAATGGACTAGCTTAAAATTAGCTGTCTCGCTAGCCAAGTACATTGCGTTTTACCAGCGTAATGAACGCAGAGCAATAAAAAAAAACATGCTTGGAGCTGCCCGCATTACACGTATTGACATCACATATTACCCTGTAAAATGTTTGGACTGTGCATTTCAGGGAACAATTTGACAGAAAATTGCCCTGTAACGTTGGTTAACCGTCATCGTTAAGATTGCAGGGCCGCATTTAACGTACCAGCCATCGGGCACGATGCTAACACACAACACAATCTCTCAGAAAAGCTGGCGTAACGTTATAGCCGAACGGTTTTTAACGGGCTATATTTTCACGTTAGCACTAAGAGTAGCACAGCTACGGCTACTTTGCCCACATAATAGCTAACTTTGACGAGGAAAGCAGGTGTCGATAACTGTCAAAATCAACCCAAGCCCCGCTGTGAAGTCAAAGTAGCAAGATTAATTTGCCTCGCAATGGTTTCACGTCGATTGCGCACCAACGGCCGCACTATTTACAAACACATAAACGCCGAGACTTTCAACAATCAGTGGGCCTGGAATTATATATCTCTTTGTGGAACTGTGATGATTTTGGGAAAAGTGCATCCGAGAAGTTGCTACGGCAAACGTCCGTGAACAAAACAGTGACGGATGCGAATGAATGATTTGTGTGGCTTTTATCGAACAGTGTAGTCGAGCAGCTAATTACCAATAAGCAAATGGGATATGGCAAGAATACGGCGAGGAATTAAAGCTCCGTTCGCTTATAACGCAAAATGAGGTCAGCTCCACACACAAGTATGCTGCAACGGACGCAGAATCAGCAAAAATGCAACCGGCTATCGCAGCTAGCTTCGGGCCTTCGTGTTTACTGTAAAGTTGAGCTCAGCTTGCACGAATAAAACACCATGCATTCCTCATGCAGTGATTAAATTAAGAGAGAAACGACTCGTAACGTATCAGTTCGCCCTTCTTCTGGCCATTACTTGCCTTCCATCTCCATGTCCTCTGGTTCGCTGAGCTGCTGCTCGCCGGCTTTCTGTTGCTGCTGCTGCTGCGTGTGGTGATGGTGGTGGTTCATGTTGGCAGCTGTTGTTGTTGTGGTCGTGATGCGGTGTTCCCTACTATCTCTGTTGCCCTCGACCTTGTCCAGGGTCGGCTCGGCGGGGAACCGGGTTCTGGACTGCTGGCGAGGTGTGGTAAGATGCGGAGGTGGGGTGGACAGGTCGAGCTTTGGCGGCCGGGCCTGCTCTGTCGCGACCTCGGCCTTGTCCGCTGTCAGCGCCGGGGAGTGAGGAGGGGAGGTCGGCGGGGGAGCGGGTAGAGAAACGCGGACGTATTTGCTCGCTATTCGCCCAATCTCGGCGCCGGTGGTGGGTGCGAGTCGCTGGTTTGACGGTGGGATGGATGGACCGGGGCTCCGATGAAGGAGGCCCGCGGAATTAGCTAATCAATCCGGCTTTACCCCGGGAAATGTGGGGCAATAATACAACGCACAGCACGACCTGCACCGTGAGGAACAAATACCCTGTTTATAGCTAGCGTGACGCTACCTGACACTAGGTAGCCAACTGGTGATGTGGGTACAACAACAATGAAAACAATGGTTCATTTGCTATAGACACACGTTCAACAACTTTGTCTGCGATATCCCCAGTCCGTGTGCTCCTCCGATTGTCCCTCGTCTGGGGAAGAGCGGAGGAAAAAGCTATCCATTCAAACCAGTTTCCAATACGGAATTAGCAACTAATGTTGATTTGGAAGTTCGCGCAGACGAGAGTTGCCACGGCCCGACATAAACCAATTCCCCCCCCCCAAAACCGCCCCTAACACGATACACGACGGAACGCGGCACCTCGTCGCATTTCGAAGCTAACCTCTTGTTTGCGGTGAGGAATGTGCCCGGTCATACAACGTTAGCCCGAGCTGTGTGGCTGGCTCTCGATCCGCTCCTCCCGTGGTTTTGTGATGTGTTGAGTCTGAGGTAAATCTCAAAATGGCGGTCGCGCTCTTCTCTGAAATGTCACATCCGCATGGAGATCCAAACACTGGCCCATCCCCGGCCAGGTTCACATCCATGATAAATGATAGCGTTCAGGCGTGTGCATCGCGTACAGGGGGGGGGGACAAGACAGAAGTGCAAACAATTTATATGATAAATTGAAATTATAGGTACGGCAAACTGCTGGCTGCACGTTTCCACTGGGGCACCCAATCATTGATTTATGACTTGAACGGATCTTTGTCTCCATGCAGGGACAAACTTGAGTACTGGATTTAGTGAATACTTTTTTTAGTACTGGATTTAGTAAATACTTTTTTTATTTTTTATTTTATTTTTTTTAAGTTTTATGAATTTGATTTTTAAGACCTCCTATTTTTCCTCCAGTAAACTGCATTTTACGGAGCAATGTTGAACAGCTGCACTAACATATGTATATATACCTAAATAAAACTATATTATATAATAAAAACATTTTACATTTTACTACAACATTTAAACAGGGTGCTTTGTAATTGCTTTTTTAAACTTTAAAGTGTTCAATTTACTTACCACTTGCATGTACTTGCTCATTTATTTACACATTTAATTAATTACATTTCATTAATTGAGATAAAGTCTGCTGTTCCCAGGGGTCTGCTAACCCTAATTGGTGATGGTGATTAGTGGTGGTAATTGGTGATATCACTGGAGGGCCCCTTTTCTGTAAGTACTGTATGAGGTTCTAAACAGTTAATGTTGGGAAAATAGCTTTGACCTCCCCGCAAAGAAGTGTCATTAAAAATCTTCTGGAGCCCAACCGAGCTGATGTTGGGTGAAGGCAGGGTGCAACCCTGGACAGGTCGCCAGTCCGTCACATTCAAACCTACGGGCAATTTTACTGTCATAAATTAACCTGTCCATGCATGTATTTTGGACTGTGTGGGGAAACCAGAGTACCTGGTGAAAACCCAGGCTGACACAGATAGAACATGCCAACTCCACACAGACGGCTGACCCCCTGACCCCCTTCTTGCTGTAAGGTGACAGTGCTAACCACTACACCGCCGTTAATCTAAGTTACTATGAATGTATTAATTAATGTTGACCCCTGGCATGTTTTATGTTATTGTATTTCATTTCAGTTTATGTTTTCTGCTTTTTAATTTGATCTCTTGCTTTCATATATATTTACCCATTTACCTGATTGATTTCAAATATGACAGTTTATTTGTATTATTGTATTGTTAACTGATTCAAAATAAAGTTAAATGACACAAAAGTTTGGGTTACAAAACTATAGTTGCTAATGTAGATCAGGCTACCTGAATAATTATCCATCAAAAATACCCTGTAACCTCATATGACCAGTTTCACTTCAATGGCAGAGGGACCTATGTGTCATAAGTTTAGTAAGTAAAAGACAAATTGGACCCATGGTCCATTTACTGTGGAGAAAAGCACTATTTAAAAATACTTAATTGCAGCAATACAATATGTCATGCAACTTAACTCAACCATATAGTAGAGGAACCGTAGATTTACTTAATAATGTTAATAACAAAAATAAAACAAAGGCCAACAATAGAGTCATTTTACTCACTGGTGAAACGTCACCACTGTGTAGGACAACATACGCCCAATCGGTAGTTATCCCTTTACCCTTTACCAGTGTTTAATACTGAGCCGATCATCTGCAGTAATGGAACCAGACCGTGCGTGGCTGCAACAAACCTTCCGATTGTGAGTAAATGGCACCATCTAGTGGCTAAAAACAATACTGCACTAGTCCCCGATTACACTACTCGCCCTGTCGCAGATTGTTTTTTGTTTTGTTTTGTTTTGTTTTATTTGTTCTTACAATTACTGACTCACTCTTGACTATATCATCTCATTTATGTTTCGGTTAATATTAATTAAATTGTTTATATTTGGGATCTCAAAAACGCAATTCTCCGAGAGAGTCACATAATGTGTGTTGAATAAAAATGAATAAAGTTGAATGAGCTCAGAGAAGGCTATAACAATGGTAATAAAGTATTTATAAATCACCTTCCCAAATGTATAAAATAAAAATAAAATAAAATATGTTAGTTTTCACGACAGAACTTGCACTCTCTCGCAAGCTTTAGTAATGGGGAATTTTCGCTGTGGTTCTTTTGTGTCAATGACGTGACGGACGTTTCTGAGAGCGAATCAAAAACCGATAAAAGCCCTCAGGCCCACCCTGCAGCGCTCATCTCGCCAATCACAATCGATATCTGGTATCATGGGCGGGATTAAGCGCATAACAAGGTTGTCTGCGTTGTATATATTTCGACGTCGGCAACTAGGAAAAATAGTTAGCTAAGCTTATCTTCACCGATGGTCGTAGGGACGGGGTCCAACGCTATATTGTAGTGCGAAATATAAAAAAAATATCAGAACATCCATGGATCTACGCACATAATTATTTATACAGTGTACAGATATAAATCTTTTAACACAAAGGTGCATTTTACTTGAGGTTTTTTGGTGCATTAAATGGAGGAGAAGAAGGAAGACGGAGACTCGGAGATACAGGAACACGGACCCGAGCACTGGTTCTCAAAATGGGAGCGGCAGTGTTTGGCCGAAGCGGAGCAGAGGGAGCCGAGCGAAGAGGAGGCCGACAACGACCAGGATAAACTGTGGCACCTCTTCCAGAACTCCGCCACAGCCGTGGCACAGTTATACAAAGGTTCGAAGCGGCGCTTTCACCCCCCCTCCCCGTTCGTATAACTGTAATGTTACTTAGATTCTCCGTAACGTTGGGCTCGCTGGTTTTAGCCACCTTGGCTACTTAACCGGGCGTCACTGTGAACTAACGTTAGCGCCACTTAGCCCGCTAGCAAACTCCGCTGCCCAGTACTGGGTAACGTTTACAGCTGATTTTGCAATGCTAAATTTAGCTAGCAGTGTTAGCCAGTTCTGGAGAGGGAAAAAAATAGTTATGAAGTCGAATCCGGTGTTGTACACTTGGTTCGAGTGTTGACCAACAATATTATCTTTGACCGACACATTTGGACTAGCCTACGTTAACAGGAATACGTTCGTCAATAAGATGGCTTGTTGACACCCAAGTTAAGACAGCAGCCGATAGCTAACGTAACGTTAGCCGGGCTAGTTACAAAATGGCGACGGTAACAACAATCGTAGCTACGCGACATTCCCAGATGACAGTCTCTCGCATACTGTCAGTGTTACCGTCTGTTATACCGGACGCGATTGCCTGTCGAAATGTGCTATAAAAGGTGTGGCGTTAGCGGCACACGGATACTGTTGTTGTTGTTTTTTAACGGCACGGTTTGCTGCTGAGTGAGCAGTTTGTTTTAGCGACGCGTAGCTTAGCGTTATAGTCACAAAATGGCGAGGATAGTATTGGTTCGCTGTGGTAATATTGGGTTTGTGTACAGTTATGGTACAGCTGTGTTGCTCTTCGGACACGACACAATTTGCCGTCCACACTCGCAGAGCTCCACTTGTTAAAAAGCCTATAGCCATGTTTGTCTACGGCTTTGCAACTTAACTGCTGAGAGGGCAGTTAAGTTGGTGTGTCGGTGCTTTCTTGCTAAACAAGCTTCCAAAGCTGGCCATCTAGCGCCGGCTGACAGTTATTTTTATGCCAAACCCTTGTCCCTGCAATTGTAGATGCAAGACAAAATGGCGAATGAAAATGATCCGTCACCTCAACCCTGTAATCACAAAGTTGTTGTGCCTCTCGCATGTTGATTGTCCTTTTTTTTTTGTTTTATTTTGATCACATTAATCAAGAGTTACTTGCTTTTTATGTATTTAAAAAAAAAAAAAAATCAGCAACGTGTTATGTATAGAAAGCCAACGTGTTTCCCCCCCTTTTCCTCCCACAGACAGAGTATGCCATCAGCAAGGCCTGTCATTGTGGGTGCCATTTCAGAACTCTGCAACAGCAGTCACCAATCTCTACAAAGGTATCGAACCGTATCCCTCTTCTCTTGCTTCTTGTGCATTTGATCACAACTTTATTATTATTATTTTTTTTAAATAATATAAGGAATTCACCAGTGAACCAGAGGTGATTTGTTGTAGTAAGAATGAGATTGTGCTGGACTTGACTTCTGTTTTCACTTTCTATCTCCCAACATGGCAGAGGATTCTCAGGTAGATTAGTGCTAGTGAGTGGTGAATAGTTGGCACCCTCTGCAAGTAATATGTTGATTTCAAAGCTAATCATGTTTTTATTTCTCTATGTATTCACAAAAACATGTCGAACTTTAAGTATACTTTATCACCCACGATAAGAAGATTTCCAAATGGTTTCTATTCTTGGGCAAACCCGGTGTCCTGCATACTAACATGATAATGAATGATTATGATGTCTTTCACTATGGCAGAGAGTGTGGAGGCCCATCAGAGGAGCTTTGATCGAGGCATCCAGATAGGCCACCAACGCCGTCATAAGGTGGGTCTTGTTCCTCTGTGTGTTGGGCAACTCCATTCTCTTGTATCTGTACAAGTTGTGACGTTACGGCTCAGAAACGGCTGCTTGCAGAATACACTTTATGTTTACACAACAGGGGTGTTGCAGGGGAGAAAAACACATCACCATTTTCTGATTCCGTTAAACCATGTTTGATTGCAGGACATGTTGGCCTGGGTGAAAAAGCGACGGAGAACTATCCGAAGGGAGGACCTTATAAGCTTTCTGTGCGGCAAAGCACCGCCACACAGGAGTAGCAGAGCCAGCACCCGACTGGCTATGGTGGCCCCCAGTCGGGCTAACTCACCAGCTGAGACTGGCTCATCTGTGGAAACGGACCTCCAGCCCTTCAGGGAGGCCATAGCACTGCATGGTGAGTAAAGTGCAAGCCCGGCTCATAACTTACACACCAGTGGCCATTCTAGTCACCTGATCACATCTGTGATTTACAATCCAAGAGGCAGCTTTATTGCTGGACTTTTACGGCCAGTATAGATGACCACTAATGTTGCATATCTGTGTTTGTGTGTGGGCAGGATCTACTGATTCTGAAGATTAACACATTTACGATCTGGCAGTGTAATAGTGATAGTGAAATAAGGTATTTTATGTGAACGTTTTTAAAATATCAGCTGACTCATTTACCAATATACAGGTTGTCATTTGGAGCTTATTATTCTCATGAAGTCTAAGCACTGAAGTACATAAAGTTTGTTTGTGAGAGAGCGTGCCTGTCCTTCAGTCTGCATGTGGCTCAGAGATAAGGATATGTTGTGCTATTGGCCAGTGGTGAAAGAGGGCCCCACCTTCTTGGCCCCTTGTCTGCATGTGCGTGACAGAGTGAGAAAACATCTCACGACATCCAAAGTCAAGTAGTTTGTTAATGACTCTGGTTTTTAAAATATGCAAATGCAACGGTTTCTGTTTGTCATTCAATTACACTACAGCATGCTGGTATTTCTGGTGTGCCGTCAGCGCAAATTAATATTCAGAACTTTATCTGAAGGTCCCCTCGTTTTAAAGGGTAGCCGAGGTTAGCGTGGATAATGTTAGGCATTTGGCGGTTTAGGTTACGGAAAGACACGTTTGGTCTGTGTCAGGAAGTTTCAGTGCGTCTCCTTTCTCAGTCATCAGATATCATTTGCATTTTAACCACTTCTGTTTGTGTGTGTGTGTTGGTACAGACAAAATCATTTTTGAGTCATATAGGTGAATAGCTTTTCACTCTTTTTAGACAATCAATTGTGCAGATTTGTATTCAGTGTGCTAACAGTTGGAGGAGAGATAGTTTACCACCTCTCTTGTAAAGTTAGTTACAGCTTTAGTGATGACCTGTGCGTTTGTCAGATCGCTGCTCCAAACGTAACCAGGTCATTCTGAAGAAGCTGCAACCTGACTTGTTCTCTTCTGCAATCCAAGATGGAGACAGAAATTAAGTTTCAAGTCGTGTCAAATAGCTGTTTACTTCCCATCACAAGAGAATGTCTTGCCAAACTACACATTTCAATAGGCTATAACTGGTTATATCTCAGAGAGAGGGGGGAAAGTGACATGCCCTTCACGTCTCTGAACGAGGTCTGTGACTAAAGGTGCTATTTAACAGCCAGCCACTAGATGTAGTACACTCTGCAGTTGTTATAGTTGAGTGAGGTGAATCTCAGTCGTATCAAATGGAGTCATAAAGTAATTTGCAACATAGCTGTAGCCTACATTAAACATAGATTTATGATTTTATGTTTGTGTGGTGGCGTTTTCAAGATTCATGGTAACTGTAGGATATCTAGTTTAATGTTGTAGCTTGTAATCTTAAGTAAGGCGTAGTGCCGGACATACGCAGCTATACGGTTTATAACTAGATATTTTATGTGTACCCACTTCCAAATACCCTCTGATGTGATCCTTGTTATACAGGGTTTCAGGGAACTGTAACGTTTCGTGAGCAATTTCAGTTTCTCACTCCAATATAAAGTGAAACACTGTCAACTCTTTGTCCACGACACAAAGCAGGCAGACAGGAAAAGAAATCCCCCAAACTACTTGCATACCAATTTGGTGTTCTCCCCCCTTTCAGATAATCCAGTAACTGTCCATTCATGAACTGAAACTGCATAAAAATCTGATCCTTCTTACTCTGTGGATATGCACAAACATGACTGTTTTTTAAGATTTCTATTTAACAATGTAACACGCAACAAACATGCAAAGATGTTCTCTTACGAATTATTAAATTCAGTCAATTAATCGACTATCTGCATTTTCCTGCTCCTATTGGTCGACCTCTAATACAAATGTGATGTTGAGTATTGGATTGACGCACCAGTGATGTGTTTCTTGGTTCATAGTCACTGTTCTGCTCAAAAGATGTACGTGAAGCCTTCATTCTCGTCTCATTGCAAAGCAGTAAACAATGGAAAAGGATGGTTGCAGCTGCTGCCAATGTTAAACACAATCAACATTTACATGTAGAAGCCTCTTTATCTGTCTTATTTCTCTGACTGGCTGTCTCCTGCTCCTTCCACAGGTCTGAGTGGAGCCATGGCGAGTATCAGTGTGCGCTCTGGTGCTCCAGGGTCTCCCACACATGTGAGTGGGAGCAGCAGTAACGCAGGCGGTGCCGGTGTAGGCGGTTCTTCCGGCTCGGGGCAGGTGTGCCGCAGCAGGCGTAACGGGCTCCAGGACGTCGACCTGAACACTTTCATCTCGGAAGAGATGGCGCTGCATCTGGACTCTACAGGCTCTGCCTCTGCTGGAGGCGGAGGAACCAGGAAACGAAACTCCACCCAGTGTAGTGATGTCATCACAGACTCCCCTACCCACAAACGCAACAGGATGATCTGATCGGCCTGCCTGTGGTTGTGTGCGGTTGTGTGTGCGTGTGTGTGTGAGGGGATTGGGGGGGAGCCTTCAAAAGCCAAGGCTAGGAGAGGGATGGATGGGCTTCTTTGTGACCGATGCACGGATAAGACAGACACTCGGATGCGTGGCTGTGCAGAAGAACCTGGGCTGAAAATGAAAACGGGGACTGAAGATCTCAGTTTGGTCTATTACCTTGTTGAAAGAAATCTATTCCTTGTCTCCTTTCCCAAAACTATTACTACAAATCGCTGATCCTCAATCGGAACACTTGATGAGTGTGTGTGCGCTTGACTGCGAGGTCTGGGACGACATCACACACACTCGCATGGACATCGCCGGCCCGGAAAGGAGACAACGAAGGAAGTCACCAAGTCATTCTGGGATACGGACAGTCCTCGAAGGGGTGAACATGCACTGTGCTGCTTGACAAGCCACTTGATCCTTGACACATTTGTGCCCTTCCCTCCCTTGATCTCACTCATCCTCACCTACCACCTTAATAAGGAAGTGAGGGCCATGATCAAATCGTCTCACTCAGTGAACTGAGTTTTCTCGCCAAATGTTTGGACCCAGCTCTGTCGGAGACCCACCTCTGCGTCACACAAACCCATCCGTTTCTTTCTGTTACTTCATCATTGCAGCTCTCGGTTGACGTTGCCTGTCGGTGTTGGAGCTAATTTGCCCAGTAGGAGTACATCTGTGGCATCGTCCTGCTTCATCCGCCGCTCGTAGCCGGTTACAGTTTTCCTGGCTACTAGGTTGATGGCATGTAACTTTACTCTCTGCTAACTCTTGGTTCAACAGTGGCTTGATTTAGTTCAGCCAGTCGCCCTTTCTTTTTATTTTTTAGTTCCACCACAAGTGTTAAAATTCTAGGTATGTTGCCACTTGTTTTCAGCAGTGGTAGCCAAGTTAATTTTGCGTTATGTCTCCACCATGTTTTTTGTTGAGGATAATGGAAAGGAATTTATTTTCTTTGTGTATACAGCTTGTCAGCCAGCCTGTTTGCTGACTGCTACGCCCTCTCTCTCTCCCCCTTTTTGCCCTCGTCTTATTACGAAAAGCAGCTGCTGTTTTTATGTGATCTTGTGATTTATTCTGATGAGTTGCAATAAGGTTTTTTGCACTTAGCTTTCACCTCCTAACTCATGCAAACAAATCGGCTCTTCCATTGTATATCCCAGTCGTAGCCTCGTCCAGCTCTAACAGGCCCGCTTGTGGTCAGTCCACACATTACTTACAGTTTGCTGCTAAGAAAAAGTAAACACTTGGTGTGGCTAGACATGGAGCCCTCACGCACAACTCTGGTTTCGGCAACTCTTCAAAAGTACTTGATCATATTGTAGAGCGTTTGTTTGTGTGTGTGCGTGTGTGTGTGTGAGTGTGTGTGTGAGTGGGCTTTACTGGTATTCAAAGACTCAGTCTTTTCCTGTCTGGCAAACAGTTTAATTTATCGGAAGATAATCGGTGCTGTAAAAGCGTAAATCACAAAAAATGTTTACAAAGGTAGCGTTTCTCAACAGACCCACCAAGCATGCCAGCCGAGGATTATTTGGCCCGAATGTCTGATTGGGTGTTGGGACACTGTCTGCTTCTTGTATAAGGGGTGTGTGCATTAATAGGACGTGGATGAGTTTAATTTTACTTGGTACAGGATGACGCAACTCTGGGCTTGTTTCGTTCTTGAAATGGTTGTTGCCTTCCCATCCCTCTGTGACGGAGAGGAGTAAGAGACACTGATGTCGCATGAGTCAGAAATTTGGGTATATTTAGCGATTTTGTAAAGTTTATATGAGCTGGTACTTACTTTTTAGGGTCTTAACAAAAGATTATTAGAGTTAAATCCAAGGCTGTTTTGGGATGTGATGAACTCAAATGTTGAAATATGCTTTCATTTAGCATAGGAGGCTAACAAAGTGTCAATTATTAAACTTTGAGGTGTCTAGTTATAAACATTGCCAGTGATGCTCTGCCATATTAGTGATACAGTAAGTTGTCGATGAGTTGGCTGAGGCGTAAACCCCTCAACTGTACCTGTAATACCCGCCGTAGCTGACTTGTGAGATGTCAATGTTTCCTTCTCTTTTTTCTCCGTTTTTGTGACTTGTTCACTTCCCTTCACCTTTTTTGACCTGGAAAGTGGGTTTTCTTTAGTTGTATAAAGCATGCCAGTTTTTAACTTCTGTTACATTTTGGTCACAGATTTCATTTTTGCGTTATAGGTTGGCTTTTATATTCATACATGATTGCTGGCTTGTCAGTGAAAGGAAAAAAAGACCCAGGGCTGAGCTTTGTCGCTTTCGTCAGAATTATGAGTTCTGTGTTTTTAGGAGGTTGTTCTTGCATACGAGTGAAACCACTGAATTAGACTGAAATTTAAACCTGATATTGGGGGAAAAGTGAGACCAGATTTGCTTAGTGCTTCGCTTACTTTGAAGGAGGTTCAACGAGCAATTCTTGGCAAGGATTAATGTCGGTCTTGGTTTAAAACTGTACCTAAAAAAAGCAAACGATGTCTTGTAAGTTCTGGGTAGTTTCAGCTGGCACAGGTCTATAGAATAATGTAACGCAGGAAGGATCCCGGATTCTTGAATAGGAACCCCCTGAAAGTCTCACTCTAGGACTCTGCAGAGTGCTCATGGAAGAATATGATGATAACCACCTGTCCACACGCTCTTCATTAAATCAGAGGAATGCATTTCAAATATTTTAGTTTATTTTCTTTCTCCAGGCACTTAAAAATCACTGTTTTCGTGTGACACTCCACATTGGCAGCATTCTTGACTGAAACCAAATGGCGCGCGTTGTTCCAAATTAGTAGTTCTAACCTCCCGTTGTTTGTTACATGACAACATGTCGGTTAAAGGGAGGGTGTGAAGTGTCTGTTGACAGGGAAAATAAACTAAAATTCACACTATCAAAGGATAGTGGGTTTTTGTTTTTCCCCCCCATAGGCTTTGCTAAGGAGTTGGCGACGAGCAGGATTGTGCCGTCTTTCTAATCCCACTGTTGAAGCTGCAGCGTTGACCCCCCCCCCACCCCCCCCCCCCCACTCATTAGCCTGCTTATAATGGAGGGGACACTTTGTGTTTTTCTTTTCTTTCCCCGAGCCAGTCACCGGCCTTCATCCACATTGTTTCAAAAAGGCTGACTCATGCCACGTGTCTCTGGAGCCAACACTATTATCAACCGTTTCTTGATACTTATTTGTTTAAAAAATAATAAATGGCTAATCTATATACTTAACATATAATTGTTGGTATGATATATGTGGTTCACATTGTAAAAGAAATAAAACCATTGAGTTGCAATTGGATGGACTGTTTCATTAAAGGGTATTTGCTTAATATTTAATGAATAAAGGTTATCTGCTAACATGTCATGCAGGCATTTTATCTGTGAGCCTGTAGCTTTGAACTTAGCGAGGGTAAGTCACTTTTCCTCAAGTTTTCAGTCGAAGGTAAATGAAGAATAAAAACATTTTCAGGCAAAGTAAGGAAGCTTAGTTTTCTTTTTATTCACCGGTGTGCTGATATTTTGTGAACTCGAGCAGTCGTGTATTTGATTTGATTGGTTTGGTGAAGGAGGTCCCGAGGCTGAAGATTTACATACAATGACCAAATGAAGCGTCCAATGTTTAAAATGAGAGAATAACCGAGTCATGCATTTGAAATATTGTGGGAATGTCGTGGACATTTTTAAGACATCTCAGCGTGGTGAGTTTGTGGGGACTAATTCAAGCCTGATATTAAGTTAATCTGCTCTCTGGTGCCAGAGGACATGTTGGCCTGCAAAGTTTGTTTTCCACTGTGAGCACATGCAGCACTTCAGCTAATGGTTTCACACTATACCTAACTCCTCTGTCACCGACAGGTGGCAGTAATGCGCCAAAATACACAGCAGAGCAGCCACAAGCAAACAAAAAGAAGAGTTGGCGATGCTAACGATGCATAATTCAAACATAAGGAGGGAAGGAAATGCATTCAACACGTTTGTAAGAACTTAAGGATTCATATTATGCTAACTTTTGTTTCCAATAGAATTCAACAGGGCATCTTTATACATTTATATTAAATGTGCCAGATACTAAAAGTTAACTTCTAAACGAGTCATATTTACATTTATTCCCCATAAAAACGCACTGTATGTGTTGATTTATTTCCACGTGTAAAGTTGATTATTTTAATATTGCATCACGTTGGTCGCCGTCTTCTTCTCTGGTGGCATATTGTTACGTGTCTGCTCATTACCACCACCAAGTGGCGATCCGCGGAATAGCAGGAAAACCGGCAAAAAAAATGGTTAGGTTTAGGTTTTGTTCCATTGTGTGCACATTACAAACACACATTGCCTCTCAAGGTACCGAACATGTATTCCATGACTAATGAAACGCTGTTTTCATATACAATAACATAGTATAACTAAAGTAAATGCTCTGGATATCAACTGAGAAAAAACTAGCACAGCTAATAGAAGAAAAAGTTGAAGATTAACCGTTTTATTGTTGAGTACAAGACATAGCTGAGTCCATGTAAGGCAGATTTTCAAGCATTTATATTTATTTTAATGTTTTTTTTACTATTTAGATAACGGCTAGTGTTGCTCTCAGAAAATGACAAGGCAAAGCACAGCACAGTCCTGCACACATCAGCATATTCAAATTAACATTGCAAAACATAATAGAAATAAAATAAATCCACGCAGTATTAATGAGTTTTTGAAAAATTAAATAAGCCAGTGAAGGAGAAAGCAAACATGTTCTTCAACAATAGAAATTAAATGACAGACACTAAATATATTTGACAAATTGCTGATTTAAGTGTACGGCTGTTTCTCAAACGAAATGTGTACATGAATGATGCAAGCCAACTTCTGTTGTTGCTGTTGTTTTGGTCCATGTGTGTCATACAGTATATTACAAGCAGTCTTCCTACACCTCTACCCTTCACCGTCTTCCTCTCATAGCTCCTCCACTTTCTCATCTTCACCTACAGTCGCTGTAGTGAAGATTGTGATTATCGGCAGCCGCACCAAGGTCTTTGAGTTTCTGGATGACAAATATTAGCAGTTTTTGTGCAGTTTTGTGAAGACTTTTCAAGACTGCAATTTGGAGCTGCAAACATACACGATTGCCTTCTGCAGCTATAAACTACTGTTAAATCATATAACTGTTCTTAAAAGGACCAAATGTTTATCCTTGGGCAGAGATACCCAGGGCCTCTGTGGGGCGATGGAAAGAAGGTGAGCTCTCAGAGTCCATTTCTGATGAGAGACCCTGACCCTGACCTGGAACTGGCTGCAAAAAAGTGTGGATCCTTCTGATGGTTTTGGGGCAGGACTCAGATTTGGCTGAGAGGCAGGAACTTCTGGTAGTAACTCTTGGTTACATCAATCATCAGGTCCTGCGTGCACTCTGGGAGCTCTCCTGAAAATAGGCCTGAGAGACAGAAAGACGAACATGTGTAAAGACGTGACAGATAGAACAGAAAGTGGAGGGTGAGGTGTGTGTTTGCTTGGTGATGCTGACCTGGGCATCCAGAGAAGACTGTAAATGGCGGCACCACAGTCTCAGGAGGGAGCACGGTGTTGTCTAAAATCTTGCAGCAGTCCTTCAGTACACAGCGACGACCCTAAACCCAATACACAATACAAGTTAGTTGGAGTCTTATGCTTACTTTGTCATCAGTGTGTCAGAAAGAAAAAGCATATTATCTGATGCCATTATAATGTACTATTTTATACTGAAAATATTTATCCATTTAAGAAACCGGGATCAAGACTTAATTGCACATAATTAGAGGATTTATCTGATTTATAGCCCGTCTGCAATTAGATTAGAATCTGCAACTGATGTGGCAGAACTGCTCAACTGCAATAAAAACATAAAAAAAGGGATGAATGTGTTTGTTTCATATTCCAGTGGTGGTCTGCTCAAAGCAGCCGGCCTGCAGTCTGCTGCTGCTGCTGGGCTCAGTTCATCTGAACATGACTATCATGTGACTGTTTCACCACAGGCAAGAAGAGAGACTGCTTCTGTTCATATCCTCCCTCAATGGGGGCAGAGAGCATCGTCTCTGCCATTGCCTTGTTCTGATCGGTTCTGTGTGATCTCATTCCACTCACTATGACACAGTTCTTGCCAATGTGGACGTAGGAACCAATCTGCGCTGCGTTGACCACACAGTCCTCCTCGATGAAGACGTGGTCTCCGATGTGCAGCGGGAAGAAAGCCACCCTGGAGCGGAGATGGACGGTGAAAGAAAGAGAAAGAGTGCTTAGTTAATGGGCATGAAGCAACAAGAAATTAAGGACAAAAAAAATGCAATTTCCCATTAGAGAAGGATGCTTTACCCTTTGCTAAACTTCTTGAAAGGTGGTCGAATGACGCTCCGGCTCTTCACCACACAGTGTCTGCCCACCCGGACGTTAGCCAGGTCTCCTCTGATGATACAGTCGTTCATCACAATAGTCTGGAGGGACGGAACACGCGTACACAAGTTAAGCTGTATCTAACATTGATAACAGAGCTGCCTGGATTATTCCCTGTCAGGCGTGATATTTGTTGTTCCCTTACTTTGCCATTGAGGACGATGTTTTGACTCCCGCACAGCACCGACTGTCTGCTCACTTTGTTGCCAGAAGCCTAAAATAGGACATACGTCATTAATAATAGTATGAACGTGTGTTTCTGTCTCTACTCTCTATTAAAACCCTTAAGAACAAACAATGATCCCAGTTATTGGACGCCCAACGCCCCGTTCAGCTAAGGGTTAGCCAAATAGCAAGCCGACTAGCTAGCTAACAACGGATTCAAATCAAACACCTTACCGTTTCAATGTACTCTGCTTTGTTGTACAGTATTTCAGACAACTCCATCGCGGGGAATAAATATAATGTACGATTAAATATTAAAAAACAGTGAGGGTGATTCAGTAATAATAGCCCTCTATCTGTTCTGCTCCTTGCTCTGCTGTCAGCTCTCCGTTTCTCAGTCCACTCCGGGGATTTTCAGACAATATGAGTCAAGTGCCGAATCATCGATGTATTTCGTTAAGTAAAACAAGTATAAAAGTCCACTGGTGTCGCTTACATTTGAGCTGTATCATACAACAGTTAGACATAACAGTTATAAATACATGAAATGTATTATTCTGCTTCTTCAACCCATCCGGTAAGGTAATCACCTAATTTCAACAATCTGTGATTCTATTATTGATTGGTCTTCTCTGACTTGAATCTTCGCTGCAATTTTTTTTAAACTTTTTTTTTAGTAGTCTGTTTAGTAAAATTGCAGACAGGAGAAATACACATTTAAAAAAGCAAAATAAAACTGTAAAAAGCAAAATAAAGACAACGGCTTGAGTTGCGCGCATGCGTACGACAGAGCCCTTGATCCCGTCTCGTCTTCCCGTTGCACGCTGGGAGCAACCAGTCACTTCTCTCCACCGTCATGGCGGCTCGTGTCTTGCAGCAGTGTGTCCGCGCGCTCGCCCGGCCCTCGCTGAGGCTCCCCTCCGGTAGCCTGGCAGTCAGAGCCGCTGTCGCCCCGGCAACAGCGGCCATCCACCGACCCCTCTCGTTCGCCGCAGACAGCCGGAGGACGCGGTGGCTCGCGCAGAGCCGGGTGAGTCCCCGCTCACATTGAACAGTCGTGGGCCTAGCGTGACCTACCGACGTCTTTCAAAACCGGTCAGGGCAAACTAGCTCGCCTGAAAGTTCACGCTGGCATGCGAGCAGTTTATATGAACCAGTGGAAACCCGACTGCGTGATATCACCACCCTGAAGTCAAAGAAACCTTGAAACGGAAATGTTTAAATTACACAACAGCCATGTTTTGCTTGTTAGCTAGCTAGCTAACTAGTTAGCAAAGGCTGAGAGGGACACACGTTTGTGATGTTGTTGTCCCTACCTCACCTTCAAGTTACGGATGCTTTAACTTAACCCTGATCGCTGTCTTACACTATATAGCTAATTTCATAGAGTCATAGTGAACGGCGCTTTGTCACATTGGAAATGGTGCTTTGAATTGTATTGTTGCGTTGGGTATGATGTTGTTAGCCAGTTTAATTACTGAAGCATGCCAATTATGCTTTTAATGGGTGACGTCAAGTTAACGGTAAGGCTCGCGCTCCTTCACACGGTGGTTACAGCTGATGACACGGTCCTTACCGACGGGCATCATAGCGGAAGTGTAGCTTCCACCTCCCTCATCCCAATGCATGCTAGCCTGGAATGACATCTGTGTACGTTTTAAAGTTAAATTAAGTGGATGAGGTTACATCTACGAAGACCAATGTGCTCTTGTAAACAAATGTGTCTCTTGGAAGAATGTAACGAGTACATTAAGTCTACATAAGTAGTGTACTTGAGTATAAGTTTGAGGTGCTTGTACTTCTACCACTACATCAGAATCAATTCCTTGCTAGAAGCTAAACTGGCTTAGTTAAATTAGGTTCAAGTTGGTCTAATTACTAGGTAATGGTGCAGTGATTGACAAAATGGGAGTTGAATTGTACCGTTGATTTGACATGAACATGACAATAGTTATTTAGTGTGTTTATTATAGAGGGCTGCAGGAATGAGCCCTATAACCCAGGAATGAGTCAGCATCTTTGCACTTCAGGTTTCCTCGTCTCAAAGCCGTTTGAATGTTTTTTTAGTAAGCTCAAGAGTTTAAGAGATATTAATGTCTTGTTCTGTTATCAGTCTATTTATTTGTCACTATTGTGCATTAGAGGTGTGCAGAGAGCAGGTAAATCCACAGGCACCGTGGTTAACGGCTCATAATGGAGCCTTTTAATAATGAGTGATACCACCAAACACTAAAGCTGTCAGCTTGGAAACCCATAGGTTTATTCATATTTGTCCTTGTTGCTTTTAGTGTTGCTTGAAATATGCCTAAAAGAGTTTTTAATTTGTACCCTAATAAACAAATTTCCTGTCTTTCTGCCTAATTTTTGAGAAACTGACTCAGATGACAGACTGAGTGTCATTGATTAATACCATGCTGTATAAAACAATGCACCAGTGGAGAAGTTGGTCTGAAGGATTTGAGGAGATTCTCTGATCTCAACCTCTCTGCCTCTTCCTCCTTAGATCTCCTCAGTGGGCGTGTTGTGCCGACAGTATGGGGACCTGCCCCCCCTCACCCTAGAAACCATCAAAGGCCGCGTCATGTATGTCCTCAAGCTCTACGACAAGATCAACCCCGAGAAGGTGAGAGAGAGCGCTGAGAACGGGCTACAACAACAATCAGGCCATTGTCAACAAGTACTGGGACAATTAGATAAAAACACTCACAATAAATTTACAATGGGGGAATTTTCATTATTGGGATAAACGTGAATATTGACATGAGTGACTAGACATGAGTAATTATATTATTAATTTATGTATTTATTAATTTCCATGTAAACAAGACATTTATCTCTTCTGTTGGTTTATGTCAGAGGCTGATGAAGTAAATAATAGTTTTACTTTGTGCTGTAAGAAGATTATCCAGCTAATGATAAACAATGAGTTCATAAATGCTCGGCATTATTAGATAATAATATCCATGTTTCATATCCAGACCAGGAGCTGAAAGTGCCATCATCTCCTGTTCAGAGTCAAACATTGATTGTGAAAACCTACATTTCTGATGTTTGTCTTCCTTCCTGCTCCACAGCTGCAGACATCCTCCCACTTCATGAAAGACCTGGGTCTGGACAGTTTGGACCAGGTGGAGATCATCATGGCCATGGAGGATGAGTTTGGTGAGTCCGCATGTGTCTACGCCGCGGTTTTCTAATGACACTTCAGACTGAGACGCTGGCTGTGCGCCCTGATGAATCACTGATTTCACACAATTATTGGTCTCTTCCTTTTTTTCTTCTTCATCCACAAACAAAACACCACATAATTTTATCCAAAAAAAAAAGAAGAAAAAAAAATACACACTGTGTACAGCTTAGTGACGATGCACTTTTCAGATAGATGGGCCCAATGTCCCCCATTCCTATGATTTCCAGTGTTTTATGTTCCATAGTACATCTTAATGCCACACATACAGTCCTTTTGTTTCCATTTTTTTTCTTCCCTGGTTATCCCCGCGTTTAACGCCACAATGCTATGATTTATTATGATCAGGCAAAGTCTGCATTGATCAAGTGTAGTTATTTTTTATATCATTTTAAATGCAATATCTGTTAGATTTGGGACTGTTGGTTGGACGATGCGTTTCATCCGATAGACTAAAAGGTTCGTTCACAAAATGCTCTGCAGATTAATGGAGTTAAATCAATTAGTTGCAGCATTATGTGAGAATTTTCTCAATCCATAAAGCAACAGTTATGGTCAAGTTTATCAGAAAAAGAAAAAAAAATCCCCAGATTTAGAGATGTATGGTTTTGATTTGACAGCGACAAGCATATGAGTAGACTATGTAATCATATTAACGGTGGCATGAAATGCTCGGTTTGTGTGTGTAATTGTGAGTTTTTGACATGCTGTCACAGATCATATGTGCACGTCAGCGGCTCCTAGTGGTGTGTTCAAGTTTTTTTTGTGTCCTTCTGCAGGCTTCGAGATCCCCGACGCAGAAGCAGAGAAGTTGATGAGTCCCGAGGAGATTGTACAGTACATCGCAGACAAGAAGGACGTTTATGAATAATCTGTTGGCTGAGAGGCAAGTCTCTCCGCCGGCTCCGTTTTCTGCCTCTTCATCATCTCAAATTACACATGTGCGTTGGTCGTCAGGCCATTTGCTCCCGTGTAGTCTCTAATCAGTGTTGTATATTTCTTCCAGAGACAATGACCCCAGCGTGACCCCAGCAGGAAGAACATTTCCAACTTCCTCCACTTCTGTCCATTACGGCATCATTGGCGTCAAGCTGCCGTTTCCCGTGTTTGACTGTATTTAAATGAACATGTTCTTTCAAAGTTTGAAGATAAACTAAATATTAAAAAAAAGTTATATCACAGTTTTGAATTTTTTTTTTCTTCCAGCTCCACGTGTAATGTAATTTCTCATGAATAGATGAATAAATACACATGCTGTATAGGTGTTTATGTCTCTGCTATGACAGGCGGAGCATGAACATTGGGTTCAGTTAAAACCAATATGAAAACGCCAACTTAAGAAATAAAGATGTGGTTTTGACATAAGACACGTGTAATAAAGTTCAAACAAGGCAGCCGTCTCAGTCTGAATAAAAATAACTGTCTCAGTCTGAAGGTCACATAGTTTCTTGCCAGATTTGTCATGTTTAGAAACTAAAACTGGAAGCTGACTTTTTTGACAAACTAAACTACTAAAACCTTTTTTTTTTTTTTTTTTTTTTTTACATTTAAGACTTTTTCAACATGCTTTCGTAACTTTTTTTTTACATACTATACTGACAATTTTTCATGACTTAACTTTTTTGACATACTATACTGACTTTTTTCCTATACTAGTTTTTTTTTTACATACTATACTGTGACTTTTTCATTACTTTTTAAAACTTTTTTTTACATACTTAACTGACTTTGTTTTATGTACTTGGACTTTTTAAAAAAAAAATGTACATACTATACTATGATTTTTTTATTTTATTTTATTTATTTTTTTACATACTATACCAAGACTTTATTTTTACACACTATACTAGGACTTTTTTTATATACATAATATACTAGGACTTTTTTTATATACACACTATACTAGGACTTTTTTTATATACACACTATACTAGGACTTTTTTTATATACATACTATACCAAGACTTTTTTATTTTTACACACTATACTAGGACTTTTTTTATATACATACTATACCAAGACTTTTTTATTTTTACACACTATACTAGGACTTTTTTTATATACATACTATACTAGGACTTTTTTTATATACATACTATACCAAGACTTTTTTATTTTTACACACTATACTAGGACTTTTTTTTATATACATACTATACTGGGACTTTTTTGACATACTATACCATGACATTTTTTACATACTATACTATGACTTCTTGTGCTACACGGTGGTGTAGTGGGTAGCACTGTCGCCTCACAGCGAGAGGGTCCCGAGTTTGATTCCCGGGTCGGGCCCAGGTTCCTTCTGTGTGGAGTTTGCATGTTTCTCCCCGTGTAAGCGTGGGTTCTCTCAAAGACATGCAGGATGGGGATAGATTCGTTGATGACTAGTAGGTGTGAATGGTTGTTTTTCTCAACATGTTGACCCTGCAATAGACTGTAGACCTGTCTGAACCCTGCCTTCGCCCAATGACAGCTGGGGTAGACCTGTCTGAACCCAGCCCCCCGCCCCAAGACCCTGAATACAGGTGCTCCATGAATTTTTTTTTTACACCATGATTTTATTTTTATTTATTTATTTTTTTTACATACTATAATGGGACTTTTTTCTTTTTAGACATACTATACCATAACTTTTTTTTTTTTTTTACATACTATACTGGGAATTTTTTCTTTTTAGACATACTATACCATAACTTTTTTTTATTTATTTATTTATTTGTTTTACATACTATACTGGGACTTTTTTCTTTTTAGACATACTATACCATAATTTCTTTTCTTTTTAAACATACTATACTGGGACTTTTTTTTTTTTTTTTTTACATACTGTACTATGAATGCATGCTGAATTTACATTTAACTGACTTTTTTCATGCTATACGATTACTTTTTTCGACATACTAAACTGACTTTTCAACATGCTTTACTGGGACTTTTTTTTTTTTTTTAAACATACTATACTGGGACTTTTTTTTTTTTTTTTTAAACATACTATACTGGGACTTTTTTTTTTTATAGACTATACTTGGACTTTTGTTTAAACAACTTTTTTTCATGCTATACGATTATTTTCTGACATACTAAACTGAATTTTCAACATGCTTTACTGCCTTTTTTGCAGCATGCAATACTATGCCCTTTTTGTGACATACTATACTATGACTTTTCGGAAATCCTTTAGTATGACTTTTATTCTGAAAACATAGAAAGGTCACTTAGCAGAAAATCCATATGCAGAGAGGCATTACACTTTAAAATGTAAGATTAAAGGATTTAAACTGTTACATTTTACATGGCTTCAGGTACCAAGAAGTTAATGAGAAATAATGAGTCCAGGAGGAAACAGCTGAGTCATTGTTAGTCTTTTATTGAGGGTTGTACCCAAGTTTTACAGCTTTGTATGACGGCTGCAGGAGCCAGAGGGTTACAAACAGTAATCAGTATACGAGTACAGCCAACAGAAGACCTACTACTAACTACTCTACACCTTAGTACAGATTCTCTTAAGAGCACTAAAATCCAGAAAAATAGGAGAGAAAAAAAATAATACAGAACAAACCAAGCAACAAAGGAAGGAGAATAAAAAGATTAAATGAAACCAAACAAATAGACAGCATCAGAGGAGACATTCATTATTAGAGCACACTGGAGTTGGTTTTCTATACCTTGTAATATCAGGCGACTTCGTTTTTGTCAATTTTTATACCCATACAAATAAAGATTGTCCTTCAAAAAGTGCAGTTTTCCCCCAAAGTTTAAGATAAAATCCTTTGATGACCCGAGGAAGACATTTGAAAATAAAAAGGTACTTCCTGTTGTTTGTAAGAGAGGAAGACTTCCTCTTGTTGATTATAGACACTGTATGTTTATATTCTCATATATATATATGTATATATATATAATATAGTTTCAACAGTCTCCCAAAGCAATGTGCATAATAGGTTTACAGGTGATCCAACTACACACTGTGGATTGATAGAATCTCTATAAAAAACATTGTAGTTGTGTAAAATTTGCAGTTTCACCGGCCTCACTCCCCTTGACTTATCGAGGAGACAAGCTGTGAAAATAAAGAAATGGACTTTGCAAATCTTAACCTGTCCTCCTCTCCTGCTACAACTGGCCCGACGGTTGCTAGGTAATAAAGGTTTTTTTCAGTTATTATTATTAGTAGTAGTAGAACGATTCAACGATGGCACAACATGTTTGAGGAATAGTATTGGGAATCCCATCTGAACTGTGTTTTTAAAACATTTTTGGGATTTTTTTTTTTTTTTTTTGTCGAAGAAAGCAAAAAACCCAAGGTGGACATGGAAGCCTGGGTTCAACACTCCACTGCATAGTCTCTCTGAGCGACACCCATCCCTCCCCTCTGTACGGTACCCACCCCCCACCCCGACAAACCCACCCACCCCACCCACATCTTTGTGCTGGTTTGACTAAAGCTTTTCAGGGTTTTGTTTGTGTGTATTCATTTAAAATGTAAAATGACAAAAAAGACAGCAGATCCTCACAGTTTGTGTATTTTTTTTTCTTGTTTTTTCATTTTTTTTTTGTGTCAGAAAAAATAAGCCTTAGCGCTTTTGATCGACAGTAGGAGCCGTTTGGGTGTGTGTTATGATATAATATAGCATTTGCTCACAGGATAGTTAAGTCAAGAGAAAAACAGAGTCACATTATTTTTCTTAAACTTTAAAAAGCAGTAGAGTATCACCAGCCAGCTTCCCTCCTCTCCTACCATCCCCTCTTTCCTCCCCTCTTCTGGCCCTGTCGGGAGGCTGCTTGGCAGCCAGGGGGATTGTACATTGCTCATGGTGGTTTTCACTTACTGAAAAAAGGTTTTCCTCACGTCATCCTTTTGCAAATGACATTTTTTTTCTTCAAGCATTTTAACATTGTCCAGCTTTTTTTTTTTTTAAATACACACATACGCGCACACACACAAACCAACAACAACAACCCAAAAAAACAAAAAAGATCATCCCTTTCCTTCCCTCTCACCCTCCCTCCTTGATTTGGCATGATAATGTGTTCAAACTTACACACAGTTTCTGTACGACACTGGGTTTTTGCATCTTCATACGCACACACACACACTAGATTGGACCAGACAGAACAGAGCGAGATTAAGCTGGGAACCAAAAACAATAATATCAACATCAATGAGAGGCGTTTTACAGACGTTACTTGTCCCTTCTCTAACAGCAGAACAATGCTGCCTCCTGAGCTGCTCATCAGGGCTCAGTTTTAGTCCCACTAACTGGTTAAGGTAAGGATACTGATGAGGGACAAAACTGCCCCCAGATCAGCACGAGGAGAGAAGCACTGCCAAAAATCAGAATAAACAAATAATTACATCAAGAGTGGAACGGGAATATGGAGTATTTGGAGTTCACTTGCCCCCCGCCCGCCCGCCCCGAGGCCTCCTGTCAGTTTTGCGTTTCCTCTCCTGTAGTTAAGCTTAGGAGTTGGGAGAGGTGAGAGCTGATCCTGGATAAGCAAAGAGGCGAGCGTGACCCTGTGTCCAGGAAGAACCAACCGATCACAAGCCACGTCCCTGTGCCGAGTCACTACGGACAAAACAAGAAGCCTCCCGTTTCAGTCAAGCTCAAGATCGGCAACGATCACCATGACAACCAGGCGTGGTCAGAACAGTAGTGGAATACTGAATCAAATACATTAACAATGAGCAGTGAATGCTTAACTTTTTTTCCCCCCTGTGTAGGAGGCTGATCAGGTGCCACGAGAAGGCAGATCGAGGCTCCGGCCGTCATTCATACTTTAAAAACCGTTTTTCAGCTACATTCTGGCTCAGTGCAGGCGGCGTGGCGAGGTCGCCGCTCTGACCGACCGGCCCAGTGAAAAGGGAGAGGTAAAACCAAGAGAGGACGACGACCAACCCCTCTCGTCTTCTCTCACTCGGGCCAACAAAGCACCATCTTCTCTAGACACACACACACACACACAAATACACACGTTACCCCGTCACAATACTCTCACACACACACACACACACCGTCTCCCTCAGACAGACCTGAAATCAAAACTACACCACCAAAGCCGTCTGTCTGACCACCCAACTCGGCTTCGCTCTCCGTTCGCTCGGCCTTTCCTCTGATCCACCCAAGTGCAAAAATCCAAGGCTCCTCAGTTCAATTTGTCAAATGAAGTTAACTCAAAAACAAATATGGTTCAGATGTTCCACTTGATAATAATTCTTAAACAAAAAAAAAATATACATTTATATATCTATGTAGATATAGCTTAAGCAAAGAGATCTGGAATTAGGTAAACTAATCTTTTGTATGATTGAATTATTTGGTAGAGAGCAGGTCAATACTGGCACACACCACTGTCAAGTCTGGCTAATACTCAAGGTTCTGTCTCACTAGTATACTTTGCAGTTGGTTAAATATTCACGGCTAAACTTAAAAACACAACTTAAGCAAACGTTTCTAGTACTTCTGAAATAAAAACCTATAATCGGAAGGGGAAAACACACTCGCACACACACACACGCATAACAGGCTTACGCCAGAATAATTACACGACGAAGAAAGAAATTAAGGTCCATGGCTTCGCTAATGCTGACTTCTTGTTTGCGCACTCTGAAGCTTTTTGTTTTTCCCCGATAATTGTGCATCGTAGTAACTAAACAATCACTGGTGGATAGGTACATCTATTATTCACACGCAGAATTTCTCAACACAACTGATGGATTTACATTCATGCTCTTCTCACACACAACCAAGACCCCCCCCCCCTCCCACAACACAAACACACACACACGTGATGAGTACGACCCCCCGCCCTCCCTCCACTCAAAAAAAAAAAACAGTACAACAATACAATCATATTCTATTTGTAAACAGGTAGAAGCCACTTGACTTGTTGCATCTTCGGACACAATTAGGATCAAGGCAATGAAATGTGGACGACTTTTGCACTGTTAAAAATATTATCTTCAACCAAAAACAAACAGATCTTTAAAGTCTTTCTTCTTTCCTTTTTTCATAACACCATTTGTGGCAATGAGAGCGATTTAAAGAAAAAAGAAAAAAGGTAATAAGTAAGTAAATATTTCGCATTTTGTTGTACTTAATGAGACATTTAAAACATTTTGTGAGACACGGGGAAAAAAAGAAAAAAAAAGAAAAGATGCCTCTCAGTAGGCCATGTGAGAGGCTACAGTATGCATAGATACAGATTCGCCTTTCTCTTGGTTTATAAGTCTGACAAGACAGAACATTTTCCACTGACAGTCACACACTCACACAATAAACACTCCCCACTTTTGATTTTTACATCAGTGGAGTGGGGGAGGAGGAGGAGAGGGAGCGTTGGGATTTCTACGGCCCGTCCTCCACCTCCCCCACACTAGGACCCCCCCCGTCCCTCAAAGACAGCATATTGAAAGCAGTGTGTTGAGCTTCTCCAGCTTAAAGCAGTTATTTGGCAGAGAAAATAAAACTTACAGACCTATACATAGTTTTCAGTGCTAGAAGTTGGATTTTCCTTTCCTACAAGGAGTAGTAGTTTTTTTTTTTTTAATTCACCTACAAGGGGGGGAAACTGGCTTGATTTCCTGAGAACCATTGCTGGTTATTTAGCAGACAAAGAGGAATAGTTCAAATAACCAACGCCATGGCCAAAAACACTGATCCGAATTCCCAGAGTTACAAAGCATCGTCTTCATCCTCGATAAGAGTTTTTTATTTTTTTGTAGTTTTTCTAGTTCTTTTATACATTTTTTTTTTAAAGGTTTTTTTTTTTTTTATCATTTTTTTTATATTTTTTTGAGTATTTTCTATTTTATTCTATCTTCTCTTTAAAATGAAGAATGAACACACGTTCCGCCTCCTAAGTCTTGTAAACAAGAGGTTGCAGTGTGGCACCTCCAAAACATTGAAAGCCTATTCTGAAAGTGCTGTTTCCCCCCTGCCCACTAGGGGGCTAGTGGGAGGGCTTGCTAGATAGGCCCCGCCCCCTACGCTTGGTGGGCGGGGCTTGCTAGTCCCAGCTGCGGCTACAGTCCTTTGCACTGCAGAGCTCAACGTTCTTTAGTTTTAAAACAAAATTGGTGCAATACTTTTTAATGTCACTTTAACTATCACCAGATAATCCTCCTAAGTCAGCTTTTATTCTTCTTTAACTATCTGTTGATCTTGAACTCCACGACAACGCGGTAAGGTAGGCGTGCCAAGGCAGAGAGGAGCGCACACATATTCCATTCACACACGCGGTCTCACACACACACAAAGTACTTCCACACATACGTGCGCGTGCACGCGCATACACACATACGGTAAGGACCTCAATGAGTAAACAGCTACACTGGAAAAACTGGCTGCTCCCTCTATATTGCAGATTATATATACTGAGAAAAAACCACATTCAGTGCAAAGTTAAAAAAGCTCATACTCCAACATTGTCAGCAAACAAATGCAAAAAAAAGAAAGAAAACAAAAACAAAAAAAAACAAAACGTTAAAAATGAAAAGAATTGGAATTCAAATAAACATGACGAAATGAAACAAAAAAAATATATAATAATGAGCTCGATTGAAGCTTTTTTCGGTCTGAAAGAGCACTACCTGGAAGCAAATATCCATCCGTTCACATTATAGAATTGGCCTGCATGATTCAAGTATTCCGACTGATATGTTTTTGGGCTAAAACAAAGTGGACATATGTGCAGAGAGAGAAACGTAACTTGTTTTCCACAGGGGAGACCCCGTTTTTTTTTTTGTTTATCTTGTAAGTGAGAAAGAGTCCGACTAGTGCCATTGCGTTTATAACTACTTTTTTTTTTCTCCATTTTCTTCTGCTGATTATTGATAATTCTCTACTGACCCTTCTCCCAGCCTGTTTGATTGGCAGGCAGTTCACATGGAGTCCCCGCCCCCTGTCAGGTGATCCACCGGGAGGAAGGAACTGATTGGAGAAGGGCTGCTGATCCTCCCCGCCTCGGTGCCACTTGGGTTCCCCCACAGGCTATTGGAATAGTTGGGCCCGCCCCAGAGGGAGGAGCTGTGGAGATCGCTGCTGTTCCACTGGGTCGGTTCAGGAGCGCGGCTGGGAAAGGGGTGAGACTGATCCATTCTGGTCTGAGAAGAGCCAATGGCCTGCCAGCCAGAGGAGGGAGTGGCCAATGACTGCCCTTGTGCAAAGAAACGGTTGATTTCCTCCTCGCTGGCAAACTCAGCCAGAATAGTAGTGTTCCCCAAAACACACCTGCAGAGAGACGACAGGTGAGATGCAGCGTGAGACACAACAGGGTATCAGAGAACGTGTTGACATGCAACCTGGCGTTAAAACTGAACCCCCGTCCATCCAGTAAAGTATTGAACGGGCCAGTCAACGTGACATGAGCCTGCTTTGACACAGAAATGGAAAAGTCGAGTGTGTGCCTGGCAGACGTCCTTACATGTGCAGGCTCTTTTGGGCCTTTGCGGCCTCGTCCTTGGAGCTGTAGCATACCACGGCGTTACCATGCGGCAGGTTGAGGTGGAATGTGATCAGAGGGCCGTGCTGCATGCACAAGGTCCTCAGAGTAGAGCCGTCAATCTGTGAGACACCAAAACACACACACAGACACGGGACAAACAGGGGAACTTGTTAACTGACTGACTGACACGTTAACGCGTTTCCTAAAGCTGTGTTTACACTACGAGTCATTGAACTGACATCCGATAAAGACAGTGATGCAGATTAAATGTTACATTTCTGCACGCGTCAGTACCTGAGGTGTGAGATTCTTTAGAACAAGCCATTGCGATCTCCCTGAGCTGCTGCTGCTGTCACCCCAACTGGAACCTGCCAATGCAAGTGGAGGGGAACAGGTTAGAGGCGTCAACTAGCCATACAACATGGATACAACACAGTATGTGTGTGTGTGTGTCTCCCTCTGCTCTCACCAGGTGTGTATCTGGACTCAGAGGCGCCCCACCCCCCGAGCCTCAGGGCAGAGCCGTCCCAGCCGGAGGAGGCAGAGCTGGGCTTCTGGCTGGGGAGGCCGGGTGGTGGTCTGGAGGGGGCCGCCACAGACAGCGCCTTGGGAGGCAGGGGGACCTTCCACAGCTCGTGGGCCAGGGAGGAGTTGGACACAGAACCGCCGCCGGGAGACCACTTTGACTCACTGGGTCTGGCTGCAAAGGAGCGAGGGAGGAGAGCAAAGTCAAACTTTTGACACCCAACTGTCCATTTTCACAGTCATCATTATCCATCACATGAACCAAAAGCAGAAGAAAGAGCCTAAAACCTGCGAACGCAGAACTAAATACTGCCCATGTCCACTAAATCATCATCTATTTGAAGTTCTTAGGATGAATTACATAACAGGAATGCAAACCTGAAGTGCTTTGTGCTGTACTGGTGAGGGAACCGCTGTGGCTGGAGGCACGAATGGATGACCAGGCACTGTTAGAAGGCATCGTGGTGTTCAGTGATGAGGATGGCCCTGGGAAACAGCGAGAGAAGGCTTAGTTTGATCAAATCTGAATCTAGCATCTTATCTGCTCGTCAAACCTGAACCATCTAAAATAGATTTATTCATTTATTAAGGTGGCTCAGAAGGCAGAAAGACTTAAATTTAAATCATGGACCAACCACCTGAAGCTACAACCCGATGACATCAGAACAAATGTTTGCTCAGGTTAATACCGTTGTTCCTGTCCCTGAGGTGGTCTGTGTCACGGACGGTGTTGATGGAGAGGTTGTTAATGACACTGCCGGGGGTCACATAAGGGTCAGTCTCAGGGTCAATGTTGGGGTAACCTTTCCAAGGCTCCCCGGGCCGGAACTCTGCAGAACACAACCAGCGGTTAGCAGCTTTCAATGCAAACCTTTTCCTTTGTTTTTGTTGCATTCTGGAAACTTGCGTACCTGGGGGCCATGTGACAGTGTTTCCATGGGGCGGGGGGGAATTGGCACGGGGTGGCCAGCCATCGCCCACCGAGCCCATTGATTGGCCGGGAGGACTCAGGGGAGATGGGCCAGGAGACAAGAAGTCATAGAAGGGAGAGTCCTCCAGACGCAGCCCAGACGACATAGCACCTGTGGGACACGCACACAAACACAGTGATGCAATCACACGGATCAACACTCATTGGTTTGGTTGTAAACACAGTGCCGTCAGAGGGATGCAATTAAATGTTTTAAATCACTTTTTAAGTGTCACAAGTTTAATCAGCATGTATTTTTGGAAGCACATATTTAAAGGTTTCTTCAGAATAAAATGTAAGTTTAACTGAAAGTGTTCAATGCTGCGAAACCTGCAAAAAAAATGTCTTTCTAGTCATGAAATAAACTTTTTCTTAAATAAATCTTTCTTGTTTTGCCCAATTACACACAAATTTGTTTGTGGTAGTTTGTCCGTACCCTAGAAGCACGTGATCAGCTATCCTAGATAGACTATACCTGCATACACAACTCTTAATAACATGTCAGTCTGTCGCTACAGCATGCATTGCCACAAACGTAGCTTCTTCCGTACCAGTTTTGCTGTTCTGCTCCAGAGGGTCAGTAGCCCAAAGTTTCTTCATTCTGGACTGGGGCGGCTCTTTGTAGCTCACAGCTCCGCCACCACTACTACCACCACCAACACCCATGTCCAGGGGTACATTCAGGTTAGAGTTCAAGCCTGATGGAGGAAGAGAGACAACAGCAGGGACAGGAGAACCGTCAGTCACTCCGAATTTAAATACATGAAGGAATTAAACAGAAATAATTAAGGTCATTTACATATTTAAGCTGCAAATATCTCATAATATTTGAAAGAGGACACTGATAGTAACATACTTAAAGGGAAGTGGCTGAAGGATCCGAGAGCAGCAGCCTCCTTCTGCATCTCAGGGGCGTTGTGGGACATGTAGTTATCCAGGTACGGTTTGTGTGGCGGGGCCTGTTTGAGCAGGGAGGGGTCCAGGTGCCGTGGCGGCTGCATCATCGATGGTGACGAACCAATAGGACGTGTCTAAGGCCAAGGGATAGGAGGTTAGAGAAATCAAATCAACGAGGCAACGCTATGGAGACTTTTAATGCATTACATCATTAATTTTGGATGCAATGAAGCGGGATTCGGAGGGATTTTTAGACACACACCTGTTCAGTTGGTCGTCCCACAGGCATGGCTCTCTGGCTCTGAGCTTTCTGCTGCTGCTGTTGCTGCTGTTGCTGCTGCTGGAGGAGAAGACGCTGCAGACAGGCGAGAAAAAAGTTTTGTATCTCTGATACGTTTTTTTACAACATGCAAGCAGACAGAGAACTAAACACAAGGCTCGCTACTACATCTGTTTGGGTGCAGGTACAACATGTTGCATGTTGCATGTTTTTCCATCACTCTACCTGTAACTGGTTGATCTGGTTGAGCTGTGACAGCTGGTTGAGCTGGGACAGTTGGTTGAGCACAGCCACCTGCTGAGGGCCAAACAGAGGGTTCAGACCTCCGTTACCTCCTGGGTACTTCAACAGGGAAGGAGGCACCTGAACACAAACAAGATTGTTTTAGTTGTTTTTTTATAATGTCATTCACATTTTCCCATTAATTAGTTAATGACAGAACAAACCATCAATGAGAGAATGGGAGGGGGAAAAAAGTAAATTCTTACAGCCGTAACTAATTTACAATGTAGTAAGCAATATAGCAAATAAACAACTAAGAACAACAACAATGTGCACGTTCTACCTGAGAGGGCAGGATGGGTGGAGGCACTTGGTTACGGAGGTTGGGTTGGGGGGGGATCTGGGACTGGGGGCCACCTCGGCCCTGTGCTACGCTGCTGCCACTCATCATAGGGTTTACATTCTGAACAAGGGAGAGACACACACACACACAGATGTTCAAACGACTTCCAACAAACTTAACTCTTTGTTTTTGTGATTCATATTCAATATTGGTCGGCCACAACAATGGTCCGTATGTGTCCAAGATGTCTAAATGATAATTATACACCTTTTTATCAATTTTTTTATTGTGTTTTTATCCCCATTTTTAGGATCTGAGGCTTTAGACCTAAAGACAACACCCTTCGCCTGTCCACACTCACCTGCCGAGAACCCCCAGGACTAGATTGAGCAGGAAACGGCCCAGAGTCGAGACAGGGGATAGGCTGAGCAGAATGGGAGGGGGAAAAGCTCATGCTTTGATTGTGGGAGAGCTCATCAGAAGCTGGGTTATTGTAAGCAGAGGAGAGCTGCAGAAGCAAGGCCAGGTGCACAAGAGATGGACGGCAAGCACAGAAGGACAGGAAGCACACCAGCAGCCAGAGAAGTGCAGAGACGGCAGGAGAAAAGAAAGAAAAGAGTTAATTTTGCAGAAGAAGAGAGGTAGGAGGAGAGAGTGAAAATAGCAAAATGGGATGAGTAGGAGAGAAGTAAGCGATGGGGGAGAAAGGAAGTAAGAGTTTGGAAAGAGAAGGTGGCACCAAAAGGATGACAGTCAGGAAGATTGAAACATAAAGTAATAGAAAAGCAGCATTAAGTGAGGGAAAGAAGCAAAGCCAAACAAACCTACAGCAGCTTTGTACAGAACTACGTAAGGGTATGAATCCTTAATCCATAATTACATATCAGTTGCAAATCTACTGATCTTTATTACAATTAAGCATGTAAGTGGGCACTTTGATTAGCTTCTGTTGTTCATAAATGAAACAACGTAATTAATAAATCATGATGTGAGGTATCATGAATCCCTTTCAATAGTCCCCACATCAAATGCAATGTGTGAGAACAACCACTGTGGGGCGCTACAGGGCAGAGAGAGCAGACTCGGACGTTTAAGGCAGAGAGACTCTTCCACTGAAAAACCTAACTCATGATTACCACAACGGCTAGAAATCATGAAGTGCCGGTGCAACACATGTGTTCCTGTTTTCTGCTTACCTTATCATAGTAGGGGCTGCGATCCATGGCAGACTCCTTGTGGAGCTGGTGTCGAGACCCAGGGTTCTTCCCCATTACTCCATTGAAGTCTCCCATACTGCCCATGTCCATGCGCTTGTCCTGCACCATTCCTGGTCCAGTCTTCATGGAGTCGTCAGGAGAGTCTCTCTGCATGGGTAAAGACAAGAAGATGGGATTATAGACAATAAATATACATATTTCATAGTGTTTCCTGGTGGTATCTTTATTGAGAGCAACAGCAGAACAATGAGAAAAACCACTTACAGGGAAGTTCATGCTGTTGAACTGGTTCATGAAAGGTTTCATCCAGGGTTCATCCTGTTTGTTGACTGGTTTGTTCATCTGAAACGTAACAACAAAAAATTAGCATTAGCATGGTCGCGTTTTCAACCATTTCCCATTTAAGTGTTTCTGCAGGGGGGAAATATTAATCATTAAGTTGAGAAAAACAGGTGTGCTTTGGTTTAACGTCAGGTTTTTGGTAAAGCCACAGTGAACAAACCTTGTTGGAGCATTTATGCTTGTAGTTCCAGGTGTTTTGGTCATGGGACCGGTTGTCCTGTTGGCTGTTGCTCCACATGCCAATCTCCACCTCCTCTTCCTGGTCCCAGCTATTGCCCATGGATGCCTCCTCACCACCCCATGTCTCCATGGGCTTGGAAACTGGAGCTACAAAGAAGGTAAGCACACAGGGAGAATCTGAACACCAAGTAGTTGTACAAGTCTTTCTCCTGCCACTTTGCACAAACGTCAACGTTCAAGTTCAGCGAGGACTTCCTATACTAATAACATCATCATACTTTTCAGATGCAGGATTTTGCTGAGTATTCGTCTTCATGTGTGCACTTACCAGGCTTGTGCTGGCCGCCCCATCCAGGCCCAGAATCTCTGTTATCTCTGCCGGGTTCCTCCCAGGTGGAGTTGGTTTCCATGGGCTTCCCCCAGGCAGACGTACCATTGTCCACTTTCACAGGTGGAGGGGGGGCAGGTTCCCAAGTTGAGGACTCCTTCTGGGGGTAAGACTCACCCCAACCTGGAGGCAAAGAGAGGTACTCTTTAGGATGAGGAAATACTTTCAGATGTGTTGTCTTGAACCAATAGCTTTATGCATGCATTTAATAAATGTTCTTCAAATATTTTAATCTTTATTTTTGACCGCAGAGATATTTTAGGCCTCCATGGTCAAAATTCAGCCTGCAGAAAATGACAATACGACCCCTGTTGACCTGTACAACTGTATGTAATCTTCTAAATGTGTCTGTCTATACTTCAGTGTCGCATTATATTCCCTATGTCCACCTACATATTAATCCAGTTAAAAATAGAATTGTATTCGTCTCACAGGCCCAGAGCAGCCTTATCAGGCTTGTTGGGACACTCACTGTTGGAGGCATTGTTTCCCCTAATTTAAATATGTAGCTTCATACCCTACTCTTTCTTGGGACCCTTTCCACATTTCATATTTATAATTGCGCTGCAAATTAAGATTGTTTTTCTCAGCTGGAATCGTAGAACAGAGCCCTGCTCATGTCTCGAGGGAACCCCGCGTCAACTTGCTTATGCAAGTGTTGTTTACTTTAGCTCTTGTGGGTGCGGGGATTTGCAGGCATATGACTACGCGTGTTCAAGCGTGTGTGCAAGTATGAGGTCAAAAAGCTCCGGTTACAGAGGACTACCTCAACCTGCCACTTTCTCCCTACACAAGATGCGCTTGGGGAGATGCCAGGGATACCTCCCCATAAAAATAGGACAGATCATCCAGTGGTCTCGGGCTTGGGTGTCCCTCATGTGACTGGGCACCCAAGTACTTGCACATGACACACAGAAACATGCGCTCATACAGCCAGAGATAGATGCATAAACACAACTGGGCACAAATGTTATAAGGCAGGTATAGATGCCAACATATACATGCATCTCCTGAAAACTGTAACCCTAGCCTGCATTATGTTTATGTTTTTGTAGTGGTTGATCTAACAAAGTGGGGATGAGAAACAATGTGCATGCACTTTTATGAATGTTTTACAAGTAAAGTTTAAGCCTGAACATTTTTTTTTACGATTTCTAAGACAGCATCAATATTTGACATTTTTTAAATATATGCATTTATTAAAACATATATAAACACATTGACCTACTTCTTTAAATGTTCTCTTAAATTGTTTTGTTTTCATTGATTTTTGCAATTCAGTGTTAAATAAAACCACAATCATTTAAAATTAAGCAAAAGCTACAACCTGATTATTTTTCTCATTACAATGGCTCGCTATTCTGCTCCACCCTTCCCAGCCATTCACTTTGCTGCTCCAGTTAGCTTGCTTGACAGCAACCCTGAATAACACCAACAACCCCTCCCTTCTGAGCCCACTTCCACAGAATAGATGCCTTCCTGGTTTTAGTTTCCCCATCTTGCATTGGAACCATTCCTGGTACTAAATCACCAGACCTCCTCCTCTAACACTCACGGTCTCTCTCACTCTCAAACCCAACAAAAGCCAGCGTTTCTACAGAAAGCAGAATTGGCGGGTGAGAGAGAAAGGGAGGAGGGGAGGAAAAAAAGCAAAAGAGAAAAATTGATGCTCTTAGCATTCCAAAGGGATGACTCAACCGGCTTCACAAAAAGCCCTCAACATAGACAACACTGTAGGGAGATTTGAGGAGCGAGGCTGTAGGTGTGTTTGCTCTCGCCATGCTTCTGTGCAAATTGTGAATGCGTTTGAAAACAATCGTGAACGTGAATATGCGTCCATCCCTACTTTGTTTGTACTGTCAAAATCCTTTTAAGATCTTATTTCAGCTCATCTCGAATAGAGTGTGGGTGGGACTTGTGCCTTTTTATCCATTCAAGGCTTACAGACTACACCAGAAGGTTTGCACTTACATACTTCCTGGCTAATGTCCAAGCATTTTTATATGAATATCAAACCAGACATAAAAAGGTTACATTCATATACTAATCCAACCAGAGTCTGTACATGTTTTCTGAACAGTGCATTTAAGAATCTGCAGAAATAACAATTTGATCCACTGTGTAACAATCAAAGCATCTCTGCTCGCTAAAATCCACTGCAACATGTAAATAATGTATATATAATGTAATATATATTACATACCAGGGTTGCAGCTTTTTTCCTGAGCAAGAGGCTGCATGGGTTGAGGGGGATGCATCGAGCTACGTGCTGAGTGGGACTGGTGCTGAGTGGATGGGCCCACGGCCTCCTGTTCTGGTTGGCCAGTCCTGTTCCACATGTTGACAGCTCCACCACTGGATTTACCTAGGAAGGACATTAAATCACACGTTGAGTCATCAGCTGGATGAAAAGCCTGGACATACAGCTCAAATTCATAGTGGGCCGAGTGTTTACCAGGTTCTCCCCAAGCTGCTGTGCCGTCATCGATCTCCATCCGTCGGCGAACAGACTCTGGAGAAGGCTCCTCCCACCCAGTTGACACTTCCTCCTTCGTACCTGCCGTGGGAATGGGGCCTCCTAACCAGCCTGAAGGAAGAAGACATAAAAATCAAAGTGAGGCATAAATTGCATGTCCTTACAATTTCTTACTCATACAGAAAATGCAAACAACCTTCTTCTATACAGAACTTCTAGATATGATTGGAAGAGTACCTGTAGGCTTGCTAGGGGCTTGGTTGCCTCTGGACATGTTGGATTCAGGACCTTTTCCCCACTCGTTGGAGGGCTTGGGATTTGGATCACCCCAGTTCTGGCCTCCGTGGTTGTTCTGGCCCCCGTGGTTGTTCTTCATTGGCTCACCCCAGCCCTGACTGTTACTCTGGGGATTGGGTTTGTGGACTGGGTTCGGAGTGCTCTGGTCTGGAGTATTTGATCCTCCGCTCCCTACCCAAGTGTTGTTGCTGCTGCTGGTGTTGGTTCGGCTTGGCTCGCTCCAACATCCAGAGCCTGACCGGTCACTGTCGCTGTCCCAGCTCACTGAGCCGGCAGGTTTTTGGGGCTCTCCCCAGCGGTTGTTGCCCCCTGCCCTAGAGCCATCTCCACCCTTACCCCAGCCGTCACTTCCATTTCCACTGTTGGAACCCCAGCCTTGCTGTGGTTTGGGTGCATTAGTCCACGTATTGGACCTAAACAAACACAATGAAGGTGATCAGTTAGGCATAACTGTCAGTCTTTTTGTTACACCAACTGAAAATGATATTACTGCGATGGTATTATAAGTGTTTCTATTCTGCTGAAACATCAATTACCTGTCATCTTTGTTATGGTTATTGCTCCAGGTGTTACTGTTGTTGCTCCCCTTGTAGCTGGATCCATCGTTCCAGCTATTCTGCCCACCTCCTCCACTTGCTGGGCCTTTATTGTCCCACCCAGAGGTCGGCCGCTCTCCCCAGCCAGAACCTCCTGTACCTGGGCCTGAGCTGCTCGGCCCACCCCCCCAACCTGTGAGTACATGAAAGGGCGATCAATCTTTTGTCTACTTTTGTGTTTTGCAACAGAACATTGCGTTCTTAATTTTCATTTTTGATCACATCACTAAAATACATTCACACAAAAGTTTCAAACACATTAAAGTCCTACCTCCGGAGGTCTGGGAGGGAGCTGCCGGTGTTGCTGTGCCCCATCCGGGGCCTCCGCCGCCATGCTTTCTTTCGTCTCCTCTGGCAACTTGGTGCCGATTGTTAGCTGAAGAATTGACATCCCATGTGGTGTTCTGTCGTACGGGCGTCTGTCCCCATCCAGTGTTGGACAGGACCCTCGGGTCCACGTCGACCTGGGGCACACTTGGAACTACTGGTGCAGGATGGATAACTTTTCTGCGATTCCCTCCTTTTGGCTGGCTGCCATCTCTGTCTGAGCTGGATCGGCCTCCGGAGCTCTCTCCACTTCCCTCACTTCCTGCAGAGCGACCCCAGCCTCCAGTGACACTCGCCAAGCCATGGCTTCCACCTCCTCCCCCTCCCCCTCCTCCTCCCCCTCCCATGCCCATGGCGTCATCCTCCAAGCTCTTCCAGCCATTGTTGCCAGAGCTTCCTTTATGACTTGAGGAATCTGGATGGTTGTTACCAGGCGTTATCGATCCCCACTCTCCATTTAACATCTTGTTGTTGGACGTGGTGGAGGACGACGATGACGAGGAAGAAGACGATGCGCTGCTCCCCCAGGGGCGAGCTATCCCTGCTGGAGGGCCCATTGTAGTTTGGTTCCCATTTCCTGGTGTTTGGCCTGCAGAGCCTGGGGTTTGATTTGAGCTGCTACCCCAGGGCATGTTGCTCTGAGGCTGGTTTGGGTTATTGGCTGGCCCCTGGTCCCAGCGTGGGGCCCCAGTGTTATTGTGGTTATTATTACTCTTGTAAGCAGCAGAGGAGGAGATTTGGGGGTTCCCTGCCTGCATTAAGGCAGGGTTGGGGGGGTTCACAGTGTCTGCATTTGGGGGGCCCTTGTCTCCAGGGTAGTTAGTTGCGCCCCAAGGCGTACCGAAGGCCCCAGGACCCGCCAGCTCTCCTTGGGGGTGCTGTGGGGCTGATGAGGGGTTTCCATTGGCCATTGGACCCCCATTCCCTCCTCCAACAGGGCCCCAGGAACAATCCCCGCCGAGTTGGGGTGAGGCGGTAGAGTTTGGTGGACTAGAGGTCATTGTGGCGTTAGTAGTAGTAGTAGTAGTATTCATCATAATAGTGTTATTTGGTCCATTGGATTCAGTGTTAAGGTTGGTAGGCTGTAGGCCACCATTTCCACTGTTGCTGCTTCCTAATACCATGCTGCTTGCTGTACCATTATTCACCTCCGTGTCTTCCATCATACTGCTGTTTGGAGCTGCCATGCCACCCCAGCCCTGCATGTGGCCCTGTTGGGGAGCTACACCCAGTTTGGAACTCATCCCCTGAGCCTGTGGAGGCCGTTGGCCCTGGGACGCTGGGCTTGGGGTTGGATTCTGCGGCCAGGCACCATGGTTGGCATTTGGGTTTAAAGTGTTTGGATTCAACCCTCCATTGATGCAGGGGGTGCTTCCGCCAGTGCTGATCATGTTGGTGCCCCATACACCACCGTTATTGACGGGCTTGTTGTTGTGGTTACCCAAGTTATTGCTGCCAATACTGTTGGACCCAGCCACAGAGTAGTGGGAGGACCCAGTGATGTTATTATTTCCATTATTTGCACCACCGATGGTTCCAATCCCTCCACCGATGACCTGACGACTGTTGCCGTTGCTGTCTCCGTTCACCGACACGCTGACCATCATGGCAGAAGTCACCATCGAAGAGGAGGGAGAAGAAGCCGTAGAAGACACAGAGGAGGAAGCATTTGCTGACATCATCATCACTGTTGTCACAGCGGCAAGGTTTTTCTCAGAGCCTATCGAGGAGCTAGAGTCTGCGTCCATGCATTCTGATGCCAACTCAGGGTCTGATCCTGACCCGCAGCCAGAGGAGGAAGAAGAAGAGGAGCAAGAGAATGAAGAAGAGGAGGGAGGCCAGACGGAAGAGATAGTTGAAGAAGGGTTGTTGGGTTTGTCGGTGCTTCCGTCCACTAGGACTTTGCTCCAGTTGCTGTTGCCGTCACTGCCACAGGGAGAGCCAGAGGACCAGGGGGAAGGCTCATACTGCGAGTCCAAGCCAGGCTCCAGACCTGGAGAAAGATTGGATATGACAGAGAAAATGTTGGAATGGAGATTTAAAGAACAAAACAAACAAACACAAAAAAAAAACATCAACAACAATTTGAGAGAAACCGCATAATTTGCTAAAGGCGCCGTTTCATCATTCAAGAAATGCATGAGAGTAAAATATAGTATATTAAAACAACACATGTGGTTTAAATTCCCCTCATTCACAGACGCTTTGAGATGTTTTTTCTATTCTCTCCGACCTTCAGCTGCCCAACTGTTGTTGATCAGCGCCAGACATGAGCCCGGACACAGCTGCCACCATTTTGTCACCACAGCAGGACCCAAAAAGCATGCCAAAGCTACAAACTAGGATTCAGAGGACGACCATCAGCATGAGGAGAGATGGAGGGCATGGGGGGGGGGGGGTGGCAATTGTGTGTGAAAAGAGGGAGGAGGGAGATTCAGACTTGGTTTAACCCTCGATATTTTTCTGAATACATTGCAATGCTCTCAGATCATCTGCATTCACCTGACATGTCCCTAAAATTAAGACTCCAGAGGCCACTGTCTCGCTTTCATGGCCATTAAGCACACACTCATTCAGTTGTAATGGTGAGTGCTACAGCAACCCCTTGTGCATCACCCAAACAGTACTGCAGTGGGAGCCCCCATTCATTTGCAATGTGATGCATTATGTTACCGTTGATACTAACCCTCAATGAAAGAGTTTAGTAGTGAAGTAACTTAATTAAAATAACTGAAAATGTGTCGTATTAGGTCAGCTAATGTTACCAACAGCTGAGTAACTCCTTATAGACAGTGATTCAAGACATTGTAAGGAAAGCAAAGCCTTTCTTTCTGGTATTGCTTGCCAGGTCTCCTCTTGCACCCTTTCCAAACCCACTCCCTCATCTCTCTTCGCCTCTCTGTTATGACAAAATGCATCATCTGTTAACGTCAGGTCAGACTGGGTGTACCCTGTCCGTCGATCACAAAGCGTAGAGCCAAAAGTAAGACACAAGAGGAGGAACGAAACGCAAGAAGAACGGGGAAGGAAGAAGGCACTGTGTAGTCACCTGTTTGATTAGGGGAGTGGCTGACGGAATCCCGAATGGGAGCCATGCCTGGAAACAGAGAGAGGAAAGACTGTCAAACAGACTCGGAGGGAGTTAAAGATAGAGCCAGAAAACAAACACGGTGGGGAGATGTTAGAAATAGGACAGATGGGACATTCAATGAAAATCAAGCAAACAGGAAAGAAAACAAGTGTTGAAGTCAGAAGGGTTCTAAGTAAGAAGGGCTTGCAGATAGAAGAGCATTAGTGGCTAGACTCTGCTAGTTGGTGAGCTAGTAGTTACACTCGCTTAGCTATATTATAAAGGGAAGAAGTGGTTACATATGTGTATGTCTCAATCAATCATTGCTTATTCTCAATTTCGATGTTTCCTCCCCTTTAAGCGCTGAATATTGCAGGTGTGATATAAATACAGAGAAAACCAACTCATCTGTGCATGTTTATTTTGTTTTTAAAAAGGAAACTTGTTTGTTTTTTTTAAATTAAAAGTCAATCTTGCACAAATGATGCCATTTAGTGCAGGCAACACTGATTTCATTGCAGTCTGATGCAAATTGAAAATCTGTTACTATTCCTGACTAGATAAGATGTTATCCTATCCTAACTATTCTGATAGAAACACAAGTAGGAACTCATCAGAAGTTATGAGCAAGAACACACCCACATTCTCAGATTAATTGCCATTTTAATGTAATTGTGCAATTGTTTTCTTGCGTATCCATGATTGTGATTACTGGCAGAGAGAGAGAGAGAGAGAGAGCTTGCGTAGGCCAGTATGTGTTTGAGGATACAGATCATTTGAGTGTAATTCACTGCTGTTTGCTTGCTTTCCTTCTCATAGTTTACCTGTGAGTGCAGCTTGTGGCTGCGACTCGTGGCTGGGCAGGAGGGCGTCCCCGGGTTGAGTGGCGAAAAAGTGACCTCTGGTTCCCAGGTCGACGGAGGTCAACGGTCAAAGCTCAGAGGGCACAGCCTCAAGGGTCTGAGGTGAAGAGGCAGGGCTTGTCAGAGCGGGCAGCAGGCTGATCAGGCCCCCTTGGCATCGCTGAGGACTGTATGTGTGTGCACGTATATATGTGGGGAGGGGGAAGGGGGGATGCGGTTTGGATTTAGGAGTCTGCCTTGACTTGGTATGCTCTGGCACTGCAGAGAGAGAAGGGAACAAGAGGAGAGAAAGATTGTTAGGTCAACATACTGTACATACAGTACATACACATTTGTTAATCAATCAGTAGCAAATGTGCGTCGTGCACAATCAAACAATCAGTCATTTATAACAGCAACAATGGGAAGGTTTGACTTGTGTGGCTACGGAAGCCAACGTAATTGCTTTAACATTTACAGTTGCCATTGGCAGCCACTTCCATTGTGCAAACAATAATGTTATGGAAATATATGAGGGGCATTTTTGACCTAGGGAATGCATGCTTTATCCTTTCTCTCTCCATTCTCCTGTTGATGGAGACTAATTATTCCCATCTCTGCTACAGCGGCGAAAAGGTCTGCAAGCCCGTCGGCCATAACGGGCCCCGACACGCTGAACCAATTCAGGCCCTTTTAACTCCTCTCCTTTTATTGTGCACGGATAGACACTTCTGCATTGCAGAGCACACTGTCTGAAATGGCTGTATTGATTTTACTCAACAGGACGACAGCTGTGCACACCTTCTCTTCGTGAAGGGAGTATGGGTTAGACTAGATTAGGGTCATACAGCAAGCTTAAAGCTGGCAGCACTGCCTTGGGATGCTATGGAAATGAAACCTCTTATCCATGAGCAGAGAAAGTAAAGGTACAAGTTACAGGTTTTATAAAGACAGCAAGAGACAATAAAAGGGAGGAAAAAAACAACGAGGAGGAGAACAGAACCACAAATTAACAGTAGACAGACACATCCTTCAGTGAAAGTGGACCAGTGCATTTGACAGCAAGAAGTGTGCGTCTCCTGACCTTTTCCTAGTGCATTTTAGGCAAGTGCGTTAGCTCTCTCTGCCTGCTGCAGCAGTACACAGGCCTATTTATAAACCCTCAGTTCAAATAGCAACCACTCTGTTTGCTAGCCAATATGATAAGAGAACAAACAAACCCATGTGTGGACAATGAACAAGTTTGCAGTTGCAGTGAAGCATGAATGCGTTCCAAGTTTAGGAGCGTGTGTTACAGATGTTACTGCTTTTAATATTCCATGTGTCATGGCAGGTTTATTGTAGCAACAATAAGCTTACTGCAACAAGACCTATCCAACTACTGCAATTCATATAAGAGAAGGTTTCTTTCAGACCACAATATAGCAACCAATGCCATAAAACCATAGATACTGACCAGACGCACTTAACCGAGGTCAAACTCCACCTTTATTAACTCACAGCTCACTAGCTAAACCTGGGCATACCGCCAACATCTACAAATAAAACCTGCCAGAAGCTGCTTCTGGAACCAATCAACAAACAGATGGGACAATGATATCATAATCATTACAAAATATCCCCCAAAGAAAAACATATTTCAAAGAGGAAGCTTTATGCAAAAGACCTGTTCCTTCTGGCATACGCAGCACTAAAAAGGGGGTTGTCCTTTCCAACAAACCGAGTTGTTTACTTACATGGATCTTGACTCAACCTTCCTACATGGAAAGACCTCCGTCAACCCCAAAGCATCCGATTCGAAGAGGCTACCCAGGGGAAAACCACCTATCCTAATTAGGCACTGCATATCAATATGAGGTAGAAAGATGTTTAAAGCTTCACTTGAGGCAGTCCTCATTAATTTTATGTCGGTCTAAAATAAAATTAACATTTTAAAAAGCCAAATTATCAATAATTGTCTACATACAATTGTATATTTATTCGTTTAGCAAGTGACCGACTTGCATTTCGTTGTGCTGCACTATATTAACCTTGAACTTTGAGGACACACAATGCCATTTTAAATGAATGTGGACATGTTAAGGCGCTAGTGGGGGAAAGCACGTTCTTTGCCGGTGCTCAGTACAGAGTACAGTTTGTTCCTCTTTCTCTGTGCTTCCATCTGAGAACAGCTTTCATGAGGGCCCCTGGAGTTGGCAGCAGCTCGACTGCCGCTATCATCTTACAGGCAGAGGGGGGTGAGGGGAGGAGGGGTGAGGGAATATAAGGACAGCACACTAACACAGACTGCAGCTGAGGAGGGGGGGAGACACAAAGAGAAATGTGAACGACAGAATAGGGAAAAACCAAGATGTCAAGGTAGGGAGGTGGGAAGAGAAAAGACAGAGGGGAGAGAAGTGGAATGTGAAAAAAAAAAGGAGGGACAAAGAGGTTGACTGGGAGTCTCTGAGGTTGATGTGAGAGGAATGCAGCTGCAGCTTCTAACATGTATAAAAAGCAAAGAGGTCAACTTCCTGAAGTCAGCGGTACATGAACCCAGTACAATATGTACTCAGCGTAACAGACGGAGCAAGAGGCGAAGGAACCTAAAAGGGGCATCGCAGCCAACATGCTGAAACCTAAAACTGTGGAAAACGATCAATAGAATTAACCGATAATGTGTTTTTGGCCCTGTTTTTCTACCTCACCTGTTACATAAACTAACCTGGAGAGTAGGAGTAGGACAGAGTTGTAGCTAAAAGATACATCTGAATAGACATGAAAGGCTGATGACAAAACACAGAGCCTGTAATAAACACAGGTATGTTTGTATGGACATTTGAAGCTATTTGAGCGTCCTGGGGATTGTTAAATACCATTAAAAAAAGGTTACACTACACATCAAAACTGTTTTATGTCGCATATACAAAATTAAACTGAGACATTGTGTGTCTTAGGTTCAGAGGTTGTTTGAATCGTACAACATCTGTATTGTTTTAGAATATTACTTTTCGTTTCGTTGACACCAAATAATTACAGAAAACACAACAATGGTTAGCAAATGCATTTTACAGGCTCTGAGCTGTTTTGACCATCTTTAAAAAAAAAAAAAAAAGCAATGACTGTCAACTGAACATTGTTTTTAGCTAAAGGCACTTTTCATGTGTCCTGCTGTTGCTATGCAACCACAAAATCTATTTGAGGCATGGTGCTTTGTTGCCAAAAGTTGACATGTTCTTTAACATCACTTGCATGCCAGTAAAACACATCAGGCCCTCAGCGACAAAACGCATTTTAAATTTAAAAAAAGGGCCGGTTGCATTAAGAGTTGGTGATATAAATTGTATAAAAAGCACACGGGTACAGAGGTCATGATATGGATTGCCTATACAGTTTGTACTGGTGTAAAATCCCCAGCCCCCCCCATCAGATCACTTCAAGTGCAACGAGCATTAATGCACTCACTGAACTTCCCTTTTATGTTAAACAAATGCACACCGATGGCTCATACATGGACATGTTTTCTCATCCTCCAATCCCACCTCTGCAGTACTGTGTTTGAAAATCTGCTCCAGCTCCGACACAAGCATGTTGTCAAACATTCCTCATTTAAAGGGCTTGCATTGCTGCCACTGGGCCGTATAGCTTATACACTATACACTGTATTATTATAGATTATGTTTAAACTCAGTTGGGGCAACCCATCTCCAACTGTATTCTCTGGGCTGAACTAAAGCAGTCAAACAGCTCATGTTAGGAGAGACCCTGTTGTTATGGCAACATTCCTAAATACTCCAACTCCTCTGGGCTTGTCTGAGCAAGATGACATCAGTGCAAGAATCTCTCCCTCTCAAATATGCAAGAACCCCCTTATTAATCAATGGCTGACGTTGGGAGCGAAAGGAAGCAGGCTGCATCTTCCCCGCGTCAACTGCAATCAACACGAAGAAGTGTTAAGAAAAAAAAAGGGAGCAATTTACCGGGGAGTGCAGGTGCGCCCCGTTCAAAAACAGTGTGCAGTACATGAGATTGCATGTGTGGGGCGAGGGTGTGCGGGAGCAGATAAGCGAAACTCATAACTCTGACGTCACGTCAACTTTGGGAGGGGTTTGGAGGGGGGCACCCACGAACATTTAACTCAAACCACGGGTCGCAAAAAATAACAAAAAAAAAAGCAGAAGCTTTGGGTTTTGCATGACTCATTAGCCAACCATTTGACTTCACCACCAGGTCATATTCAAGAACGGTGCATGCTACAGCGCTGCCGACAACTAGGGTCAAATCTGCATATAGACTCCAGCTACAGTGAGGCACTGTTGAGTATAGAATCGAGTCTTTCAGAGGCACAATGATTACCCTTATTGTATAACCATTATCTGGGGATAGGAGCTGCCATGACGATATACGTCTGTGCCAGTTCACAGTTTGGTACTACGGAGACTACTACTCTGAACTGCTTCTGTTCAGACTGGGACTGAAAAGTCTTCACAATACAGTAGGAGGGTGAGACTATAGACACAGCAGGGCGACGGTGGAGAGGAGTAACAAAAGCAACTGAAACATAAAGACGCGCTCAAGGTCAGACATAGATGCTAATCAGACTTCCTGCCCACGCTAGCAACGACAGCAGTAACAGTAGTAGAACCGGAACTCAATGGAAACTGCAACGGCAAATTCAGATGGAAAACAAAACTACATCACATGTTGGAAAAATAACTATTTTTATATTTTGAAACTAGCTGAAATCCACAAGTAGTATATGAAAAAAAAAATAGGAGTTGAGCCAAGCAGTTTGTGTATTTGCTTCAGTGAGATAATCATGCATTGCCATTTTATACTGCGCCAGTTTCTATCATGCATTGCCAGAATCATGTCTCTGCACAAAAATGCAGCATTGATGGTTGTGAAACAATTTTTACCAACTAGAGAAGAATTCTGTAGCCATGCCATATTAATCACATCCCAGCTCAGTGTGCAGAATTGCATTTGGGGGGAAAATGGGCCTATTCAATACTATGAAAACTGGACTTTGCAGATCTAACGGCATCATTGCTTATTACAAATAAATGGCCCTGTGCTAAGATGAACAGAGGTTTAGTGTCCCAGTAGCAGCAGATGTCGATAAATCACAAAAGACACCGAATTCTCACACAGAACTACTACATTTCCAATGGTAAATCAATACAGTCAGGCCATTATCTTTCATCAACTTTCACAAGACAGAAGATACGTCATCTCCTCTCACCTTTTGACCAGTCCCGTATCTTCTTATCCTCCGTCCTCGTCACAATCTCCGTCTCTCTCTCTCTTCCATCCACTGTTCTTCCCTCTATGGGTATGTTCCCTGCGACAGGAGGAAATACCATTAATGAATTGGCACATTAACGTGCATCGATAACTTGTCAGCTTAGGCTCTGGGAATTATACATTTCTGACATTTTACATATCAAAACCATTAATTGATTGTATTGAAAAGTATTGCTTCTGTCTGTTTGGTATATCACTCTTTTTGGCACCCAAAGTGAAATAAGATCTTCCTATTAGTTTGTAATCGGACTGTGGCATCTCCCTTGGTGAGAGTCAAGTTTAGCCACACTTGTCACGGTGGGTGTGCCGTTTAGCCTGCAGGAGAAAGCTGAAGGCTGTAGTCTAATCCGATAATGGGATTACAGCACAGCACTTACCTTAGCTATAAACAGACAGACGTACGGAGATGCTGAAACAACTCAGACAGACACCATGGCTGCACCATCAAATGAGTAATAATTTGCAGCATGTTTATTTTGATAAACTGCACAGTGGCTTTTAGAAATAGTGAAAGGTGCAAAGCTGCATTAAAAATGCAATGTGTAATATATTATTCCACCTCACTGTTCTGTATGAAAGGAGTTAGCATGGGGGGGGGGGGGGGGGCAGAGTAGTGAGTGGCAGAGCCGAGGTGAAGTGTGTGAAATCAGACAGCCAATGCTGCAGGACGCCGACGCTGTTGTGTGAAACGTCACGTCTCCGTTGCCGCCGTGCTATCTGAAATCACACACTGAGCCGCCATTACGCCTGCAGTTGTTTGCCCCGGCGTGAAACAGCAAAGCCGAAATGACGGCGGATCGTCTTTACAGCGGTACTGCAGGCTTGTGACCACAGTCTCATAAGCAGGTAAGTGCCATTCATTGCTGATTGACAGAGTCATCAATAGTTGCCAAAGTCATACATTCCCAGTTACTACACAGGGGTCCAAATATCCCTCAATTCTGGTCATCGTGTCAAATGACAGTGGTTTGCCTAATCTCTTATAATTGACCTGCAGACCAGTTGCCCTCTTCTTTTTTTTTGCTGCCACCTTCAGTTATCTTCCCCCCTCTGTTCCCACACTTCCCCCGTTCTCAACCATCAAGTGCTTCAGCAGATGGCTCTGGGTTCAACAACAGCAGAGCATGGTGGGGGCCCTCCTGGAGTGCACACATACACAGCATCTGTTTATGAATGGCCTGACAATTGCCCATCCCCCCGACAGCTACAGCTGACAGAGGGAGGGGGGTGGGGGGGGCAAGACAAGTCGCTAAAAAGCAAAAGATGGGATGAAGAAGAACAAGGCAGTCAGGACAGGGGGAGGAAGAGACGGAGCAGAGGACAACAAAGTTGCATGTTTTATGGTTTGTTTTTTCCTTCTTTAGTCTTTGGTGGTACTGAAGCAGGAACTCAAATTCAATGCAAGACCCCACCTTTCCTGTATTTATACCGTTAACAATTATCAGTTATGAAAAGCACAATCGTATAGCTGAAAGTATAAGACTTTTTATCCTGTAAGCACTTTCCATAACCTTTTAAAAAGGAAGCAGAATAAATCAAAAGTTGGTAGATCCCATGTAATCTAGATCACATGGAGTACAGGTGCTCACCACATGCTTTCTGTTATTGTTCTTTATTGAGTTTGTTAATGAACAACCAGGGTATCAGCCTGTGATATAAGTGTCCTTCCCCGTTTGCATGAATGGCTACAGATACTTATGAAAGACATTTTTTCCAGTAAGTTTTTCGTGTTGGAACTTGTAAATTGCCATTCAGAGAATTAATTTGCATGGAAGGGATTCATCTAAACGTCAGTCCATCAAGTCAACGTGGAATTATACAACTCTAGGCAAATCAGAAAATGTACTAATAGATTTGAACTATTGATGGGAGAATTTGGGGCTCTGCAAAATTTTAAATTTTAAAATGTTAAAGACCATCAATGGAGAAAATGCATCGGCAATTTATGGATAATAAGAATATAATTTTTTGCTGCTGCCCTGAACTGCAGAATACTTTTGGACACAGACAAGATATAATATGCCATCCACAAAAACCCCCTTTAAAACGACTTATTGTTGTCTTATTGTACAACATGCTCCAGATGGGGGGGAAAAAGGCAGCAATGTTTGCCATTACATTTCAAATCACCAACACTGATGGAAAAGAAATCGCTTTCCAAAAATATATCATCTCGAAATATGGTCCGTTGGGTTTAAAGTGGATAAAATAACAGTCTGGACAGCTGATTCCACTATTACTGTTATTTTTTCCCCCCATCTTGAGACGGGGGAGGACTGGGAGGGATAAAGAGCCGCAGACAGATGAAAGATGAGAATAGTTGTAAAAGGTCACCAGTGATGTAACGCTCAACTCTGTAGTATTATATTAGAGTGAAATTAGCACAGCATACATATTTAATTTGTACGGTGCGTAAAATAATAGTTTTCAGACACATCCTTTGGGTCGCCAGCAAGTGTCTTTACTAACTTTCGGGTGTCTGTGCTACGCCGCACCCACTTGCCTTTTCTGTGAACCCTTTTCAGATGACTGTCAAATAAAGCTGAAAGACTTTAAAAATAATAAAACTATATTTGGGTTTCTGAGGAGGTAGAGATCAGAAATCTGAGGCTTTAGACTACTGCATCCCAAGACTCTGTGGGAGTGTTTTTCACTCCCAGGAGTGAGTCATGAAACGAAGCCAGCAAAGGCTTTTTTCAAATATATAGAAGACGGAGTATTGATTGCATTTGCAGCCTTGTGGAAGTAGCAGTTCCCACATACCCCAGACACACACCCAAACATAGACTAATAGACACGAGCATCCACAAAAACACTCACGAGTCAGCCGGTCTTGTGAGAACAAAAGCCAGAGGGTAGTCGCGTGGCTAATTTGCATGTATAACACCGCATCATTTGCATCAATTTACATTAGCATGTTCTCACGGAGGCTCGGTTCAGGAAAGCCATCACTCAATTAGCGAATGACAAAGAGTGTCCCCTCATCTCAAACACCCCAACAGGGAAAGGCTTTGTGAAGCTGGCATCCTAAGATGTGACATTTCCAGCCTCGATTTAACAGTGCAGCCAAAATCCAGCCGGTAAATTTCCAGTCCCAGTAGCTCAAAAAAAAGGCAACATGACATTTCTGGATAAAAAAAAAGAACAACTTAATTTTGTTGCCAGCAGAGGAGGAATTTCCTACAGCAAGGTTTCTGAAAAGTTTTCCCCAAGTCGGGAACAAAAGAATTACTTAATTGACAAGTGTAGTTTGCTGTGAATTGTATCAATTAATAAAAGACATCCAGTAACAAGTGGGCAGATAACAAAAGAGGGATATAAGAAATGGACAGTGCAAAAATTCATTGATTTTCTTGCCATTTTTTGCAGTCAATATAATAAAAAACAACAGAATTAAATATGTTTATACTTTAAAGTGGATAATTTAGATATTTTGTTGTACAAACCATTATAAAAATCAGAGCGGTCAAAGTTGTGTTTCAATCAGCTATAATGTCAACTACACTAATTTGATTAAAATCTCAATGCCAAAGACACCAATGCCAAGTCACGCAACTGAACAACTTGCTCAACTAAACTTGCCTTTGTGTGGATTGTATCCTGTCTGAGCCTGCATGGGTCTTAAAGCACCAATACTTCATTTCAGCTCCTTGCCTGTTCCAGTCTTATGATCATATGCAGGTGTGGTTTTACTGCTGGGGAGGGGGGGGGGGACAACGGTCAACTACCTGATCCCAAACCAATGTCGCAACAACTTAGGAATTTATAGCACTACCGCATAAAATTCCAAACATGACTTATCTCAAGATGGCTTTTTATTCAGCAGGAATAAAAGTACACATCGCTTCTGCTTCAACTCGATCACAAACCAGTTGTGAAAACTCCAGATATTTTTAGCCAAGAATGAAAACATGTTTAGCAAACAGCAACTAGGGGAGGGGAGCCAGACAACCAAAAGTGAAAGTGAAGCACAGCAGACGGCACACGGCTGGACAAAATTAAAAAAGGAAATATCACAACTAATGCTGTTGTGATTACACGAGTGCAACAGGCCCACGAGCAATACACTGGATCTGTGTGCATGTTGGATGGCCCGTCTGTGCCTAGAAACAGTTGAGCTTTGCATGAGTAAAAGACTTCAGTGGAGCACTTGTTCAGTTTTTGCCCTGAAGGATGTAATCCCCAATGGTGCCACAAATGCTTTAAATTTAACCCGCTTTATGATATCAGGTTACAACACTGTACTGTCGGCAGCGTGTTATTTATAGAACAAAACCAAGAGTTTCTCATAAACACTGCTGCTATTTGAAAACCAACACATTGCAGAATTAAACAGTTGAATTGTCAGAAGCATAATTGAGGCTCCTTATAAAAAGGCGTAGGTTCAAGTTGCATGGGTAACCTGTTTTAATTCGAGTCAATGAGTCAAACTACTAAAAATAATGTTGTTGTACATCTAAGAGGGTGTCGATCTAAACTTCCTCTTGTACTACTTCAGGAGTCACACCTACACACAGCTGGAAAATATGTCTCAGTGCTGGGGAAATATGAAACATCAACAGGGTTTAGCAACCAACTGTAAACAAACCAGCGTAATAAAATACCCCACAAAGCCATGCGTCAAATAACCTTTTCAAACCACAGAATTCACAAGAAGACATAAGACGAGCTGGAGTGAATCATTAAAAACGATTTAACGTTTGAAGATCCTCAAACACTGACAGCAACACACACGTGAAGGTGTGGGGATGTAATGACTTTCTTGTACAAACAAATCAAAACAACAACAAACAAAAAAAAATCAGGAAAACGAGGACGACCACAACATTCATAAACAGATTTACGATCTGACAGATTAAACGCAGCAGCACAGGGAGACGGTTGATGGGACTGGTTGTGGTCCCGCAGCTCTATTGTGCTGCCTGCAACTGTATGGACACAATGAGCTGCACAAACACCTCTCCACACACAAAACATCAGGACTCTGGCTTCTCATTTAGCAATTTTAAAACAGCAAAGCTTACTCAGCACAATGCGGCCTAGACCAACCCAGACCCTCCAATTCAATTCAAACGGAACTGCATGTGCTTGCATAAGCAGCAGCTGCCCATCCCCTGTCCGCGTCCCACACACACAAAACCCTCTAATAGCCCACCACACACACACACAGGCCATGCTATCATCTACAGATAAGTGGTATAAATTGGTATACGTGCTATTAAAATTAATATTTTCCCGGTGGCACACTCACCTGTTACGATGCTTCAGCTTCTTTGGTGGCAACAGCTTTCAATTCCAAATCTCTGAAAGACAAAGATGAGAGGGTAAATCTATCAGATATAAAACACCAGATTTACATAAACAAACGTCAATAAAGAAAAAATTAAAGATACCCTGCGTACGTGAGTGTTAGTTTTATTGGCGTGCTGTAATAAACAAGGGGGGGGGGGGGTAAAAACTGTGTACACAGAACAGAGGCTCAACTTGAAATGGTTAACTGGACTCCATTATGATGTCTCAAATTAATTATTGATGGTGCACAGGTTAAAAGACATGCGCCTCACCCATACAAATCTATGCAAAGGACAAGCCTACAGTGACAAACACACCGAGACTCGCCAGTAATTGCTGAATGAAAAGTATTTCAACAAGTCGATGTGGAATTGCAGGTTTAACTGCATAACAGCACAACCAGAGTCCCCTTAAAAAAGTTCACGCTCCGCAAGGTGAATGGATATTGCGCGTGCGTGGCCGAGAGAATGACGGATAAAGACAGGAGAGTGACAGTGAACGCGTAGGTCAGAGTTACAGCTTCGGGTCCTGATCGGCCATTATCTCAGCTGTTGCCTGACTTACAAGCTTAACCAACATGGCTTCTCTCGAGCCTGGTAGTTTTTTTTCCCCTCTTTCTCCCGGCGCAGCCAGAACTAACTGACCTTAACATGGCATCTAATAACATTCGATGCAGTTGAATTATTGTGTGGCTTTCCCCTGTCTGCAGCGTCGCCGGGCCGGTGTAATAAAAAAAAAAGTTAGCTGAATGCGACTGTAAAACCAGCAGAGCGGAGATCTAACCAGCGCCGCATCTCTACCGATAGAGGGCGCTAAAACACGCCGACCAAAGTACAACTCCGCAGCTTCGCAATTTCACCATCAAATAAACATTAATGTTGCATTCAACCACCAAATATTTAATGTTAAATGCTATTCAAACAAGTGTGTGCCCTCTGCAAGTCGCATAACAGCCGGGCGATGAGCCTGTGTCAAAGCCGGGCAACCTGCGTCGTCAAATTAGCATCGCTGCTAATGCTAGCTAAAAAAAAAAAGCTAACGTTTTGTAGCGGCTAGTTAACTTACCAAGTCTTAATATCAAATGTTACGATTGTGCCATTTTGATAACGGCCATGCACGAAACAATACACGATGTTCGTTTACCGACACACAAATCCGTGGAAACAACAATATCGAACGAAAGACATAATTCTCTCTTTTGACAGATATCTACGCACAACCGGCGAGCTAAGGTTAACCGATGCTCGTACTAGTTAGCATACGGGTAACCCGCTAACAAACAAACGGTTTCCCCCAACGCACATTAACTTAAACAGCCAGACATCTACACACAAACATCGCCCCCCTTGTTGATGTCGATGCATTTACCATTTTCTTAACGTTTGCTAAAATCTGCAACGCAGCCGAGCCGCCTTTGCCAAATGTGCTAGCCAGCTAGCTTAGCTCGGTCATGGCTAACTAAACAACAGCGGCAGGCTCAACTTCTCTACACCAGCTCCCCCCCGGTCTCCCTGCTCAACCCCGGTGCTCTCTCTCTCTCTCTCTCTCTCTCTCTGCGTACATTAAAAAAAAAGCTCGCCACAAAGAAAACCTTCACTCGAGAAAAACGTCGTAAACACAACCTCACCTCATTGAAGTATAAAGTGCAACCGAGTGGAAAGGAAAGCCGGCTGTAAGGCTAAAAGAATTTCAACGCGTTTGCAGCATCTACGAGGGGAGGCATTCGTCCTGCATGATCGCCATTTTCTTAACTCGATGCTGCTGCTGGCTAACCTTCTTTCGCTTGAGCTCTGCTTTCCCCTCCTCTCTCTCTCTCTCTCGCTCTCTCTGGAGGGAGGGGGGAGGGAGAGAGAGAGAGGGGGGGGGGGGGGGGGGGAGAAGGGGGAGGGAGAGGGGAGCAGGAAACACACTCACCACCACTTCCTCTGACCGAGAAAACGAAACACAGGCATAGGTAGCTCCATGGTATCGACTAAAAAATAAAGCCACGTATGTTCGAGGCAAGCAGTTCAGTCCCTTCAATCAATAATAATAACAATAAAACACAAACGTTGTTACAGTATAATTATTACATCATTATTTATGTTACTCTATTATTAAATAAATCATATATACCGGTGTGTGTGTGTGTATATATATTATAATAATATCATGATAACCACTATTTTCAATATATTCATCGGACAAGTACAGATTTATAAGCGCATAATGTTCTAAATATGCTACCCCCAACTTCCCGTGAAACTAAAATTTTTTTTTTAATTATTTAGACTTTTCCATTGATTTTATTCTTTAACATTAACGTCTAAAAAGCCTTCTCCACACTGCCAAGTATAAAGTGGGGGGGTGTTTTATTTTTTAAGTGGCCTAAAAGTAGTCAAATCAAAACATATCGAGCCCCCCAAAATACTGGTATGTGTTTAATTGTGAAACTTCAGCCCTTAGTGTATTATGGATGTAATCGGAACAATCTTGGGAAGTGAAATTTATATGTAATTTTCACTTCAATTTTCACTTTTGTTTCAGACACGATTAATCCAAATCAAGAATTTCACTGTAGTGTTATGTAAACAACAAGATGTGTGTCATGTTTTACCGATAACCATCACAATAACATATAACAATAAAAAAGAGAACACATTGGCACATATTCAGCGTCAGTTTAATGATCAGTAAACATACGTTCGGTCATACAGAAAGTAAAAGTAAAACAAAATAATAGACCGATTAGTCTTGTTTCTAACACTTGACCATTACGTTGGGCTTTATTGTGTCGTTTCAGTTTGAGGAATGCTTTGTATTAATAACCAGCTCTTTGTCAGTGCTGTCCTGTTGTGTAATGGGTTGTTGACTATTTTTTACTTTTATTTAAACCCTGTGATTTGTCCCATGCAGCAAACTCTTCAATTGTACAATAAAAAGAAACATTTAGCTGATGCTGCAGCCAATACCCTAAAATGTGTGGTAAAGTACGGTGATGAAGTATATGAGGACATCTTTTAAATATCCCAAAAATATCAGAATAAGAAGATTCTTGAGCACAGTTCGGAGTGTGAAAAAAGATATACAATAAATCTAAAGACCTACAGTCGTAAAAATTGGTTTTCAAACTGCTCCCAGACAATAGCATTAATGATTTATCCACCGGGAGACAAGCGGGCTGCGTGTCGGAGGCTCTCCCACATCAACATACGCTACGTGCTCCCTGCCGAAGGGTCCTCCAGCACAACAATGACTCACTAGTGTCTGTCTGTGAGTGTTTCTGACCTCTGGGCTCCCCCGTGGAGAAGAAGTCAAATGAAATAACAACACCCTTGCCAGTTATATGATGCATCTCATTCAGTGGCGTTCCTGCTGTGCACAGCACAATATTATTTTTCATCCTCTTGGAGAATCGTTGCTATAGCACATATGCAAAAAATATACCGGAAAATGTTTGTTTTGAGGAGAAATGATGGGCTATGACTCAGCAATTTGACTTAAAAAATACATTTCCACAACCAACTGCTTCAGGTATTCCTTGTATGACCGAACACGAAGTTACACACACAAGACGACGAAGCTTCTTTGAAACTATCCATGCGTGGCGTTGGCTGTTATGTAAGACAATGACCCTAAAAAACAGAGACCGACAGAGACAGGAGAGGAGAGGAGACGGGAGGCCTAAACGGCACAGTAACAAAATACGCCGTGGAATCTGCCAACTGCAACGTTTCACCGAACGAGACAAAGGCTGTTGTTGCTTACAGGAGAGAACCGCGATACGTGTGTGCAAAGCCGTGACCATTGACCCACCAGTGGCAAAAACAACCCCCATCCTTGTGCACAAATTACCTCCCTTATCTGTGTGTATTTGACTGCGGGGGAGAAAGAGAGAGACAGAGGTAGAGTTCATTTACTACCTAGTAATGATGTTATTTGATCACGTAAAGGGAGATTAGATTTTTTACAGCATATCTCTGAGTATCAGGGGACTGATTCCAAACTCCTCCTATATCTGATAAAACTTTATTTCAATAGCACATCAACCCTAGTGGATCAAAAATACAGCGTAGAACAGAAGAAACATAATGTGTCCTCAGTCCTTAGTTACATTAAGGCAGCGTTGACGATGAATTGCAAGGCTGGTAACGTTGCATACGTTCCCTTGTATTATATCGGATGTTTGCTGATCTACAGGAAGAAAAGCCAAGACAAACACGCCGGCTAGATTAGTGAATAAACCTGTAGAGTCTCCAGCACAGTGGCACTTTGAGCTAAACGCTAACGCGCTCACAATGACACGCTGATGATTAGCAGGTATTGTTTTAGTGTAAAGTAGAGTCTCCCATGTTCACCTACATCAATAATACACACTATCTCACTGTGTAAATCCCATTAATGTTACTATAATAAAGGTTTAAAGGAAGGTGTGGGACGCCGCAGGACGCACTGACATGAAAGCAGAGAGTTTGGGACACTCTGACACATGCAAACAAACAGCTGACATTCAGTCACTCAGTAATAACGTGACATTTAAACAGAACGTGTCAGAAAACTTCCAACATCTTAAAACAAATGGATTGGTTGAGGAATCGTCCCTCTTCTTCATGCACACCGGACTCTGGTGAAGTTAAAAAGTTTGGTCCACTACAGTACACATAAAGACCCGGGTGTCGGTCCGGCTTTGTTCAGAGAGCGTCCGCTCATGCGTCACAATATACCGAGGCAAACTAGCATTAGATTAAGCTGGTAGACCGTAACAAAACAGAAAAGTCCAGAGACAGCCAGCGTCAAAACCCGAACAAAGCAAGACAGAGAAGAATAGAAGAGTACAGAATGGAGCAAAAAAACGGCTCGGCGGTGGAGTCAGGTCACCGAAACCAGGAGTATAAAAAACACACATCTGTTGTTACATCAAAGAGTACAAAAACTATATTTTAAGCTTCTTCTTTTTATTTTAAAATGGCCCGTGTGTTTTAAAAAAAATGCAGATGAAACGATGAGTCTAAAATGTTTTAAAGCGTACGCTCGATTGCATTTAGTGGGAGAAGAGCAGCGAAGTCAAAGGAGTTTGGTAATAGCCTGTGACGAGGCAGTCACCTTGACGGGCGGCGCAACGTATACAGAACAGGCCAAGGTTAAATCACTCACACACACACACACACACACACACACACACACACACACACACACACACACACACACACACACACACACACACACACACACACACACACACACACACACACACACACACACACACACACACAGGAAATTGGACGCTGGTTACTTGGGCAAACAAATGCGTACACATGTGTCCACATTCGCTGACTCAGCACTGGCTGCGATAAAGTTATGCAATTGTGTACACGTCTCCACAACCGCCTCAAAAGCTAACAACACACAACTTTCTTTTTTTTTTTTTTTTTTGGTGGTGGTGGTGGTGGTGTCCCTCGTATTGCTTGTTTTGTGGGTTGGACTGAACCACAAAGGTCACGGTGACCAGGGGGAGTCAGGAAGCGCGTAGAAATGGGAAGACCGCTGTAAAAAGAAAATCACACATAGATGTGAACGTACTGGTGGGAAAGTGAGCAGGCAGGAGAAAGGGAGAGAGACATTTAGTGAGGAGAGAGAGAGAGAGAGAGAGAGAGAGAAACAGACTGACGGACAGGAGAAGGTCAGAAAAGAGATTTGCATGTCAAGTAGTAATAGGCTTGTTCTGAGTACGGACACGCACACTACTAAGCTGAAGTGTTCTGCTGCAGCATGTGTGTGTGTGTGTGTGTGTGTGTGTGTGTGTGTGTGTGTGCACGTGCCTGCAGTGCATTATTTCTCCGGCGGGCCGCCAGCCACCCTCGACTAGCTGCCACTGCACCCGTCAGAATGACAGTACATCAGTGTGACTGCTTGCAAAAACATACAAATGTTGTGTTCTTCGCTTCTTCTCCTTCCTTATTGTCCCATTGAGTCCAACAGTCCACACTTATTACCACAGCCCTGTCATCTCTCACGTTCTCCCTCTCCAACCTCATTACCGTCTGTCTGCCCCCCCTCACACACTTTCTATCATCATCACAAACACACAGATACACAATAGCATCCAGCGGGCCTCGTCTCTCATTTATTTCTCTCTGTGTTCTTTTTCAGCAAACATGTTTCCATTCAGGGTTTCATCGTCTCTTTGCTAATTTGAAGTCATGAAAAAAAAAGAAGATAATCCAGAACAGAGGCCACATTCTCAAGTTTGGATGGTGAGTGCTAGTTGACTGGGTTTCCTCATCGTTTTAAAGCCCTTGATTTCCTGTCATCTCTACTCTCTATAATAAAGATTAAAAATGCCCCCCTCCCCCTAATAGTATTACTTCTATCTACTTGGCATTTTCCTTCTTCAGCAAGGAGCCGCCTGGCTTCTACCTGCACCTTCTCCTTCTCCGCCCGTCTGCCTCAGGGTACCGGCTTTGACGTGGATTTGTTGTGGCTAAAATTACACCTGCTCCTCAACCAATTACCTGAACATTCATCCTCTCTTCACCTCTAAGTGCATTCACTCACAACAAGCCCAATGCCAACCTAATCCATCAGCTGTTTCTGATTTCTTTTTTCTTTTTTTTTTACACAGGTGACTTTCATTCATCCTTGCAGACTTTTGTTATGCGCATAACGCAGGATATTCTGCAGTATAAACAGGTACGATTGGCGATGTTCCCATTTCCGCCCCTGTAATCCATCACCAGGCCTTGAATATGCAGATAGTTTTGATAAGCGTGCCATATAACATATTCAAATGTAGCCCCCTTTGTTTAAATCGACTCTCATTTATATTCATACCACTGATGCAATGCCGGGCCTCGCCTCCTCTATTACCACAGGGACTCGTGCAGATCGGTGGTCACCGGGCGCCGTGATTGGCTGGTCTTATTCTCATTCATCTCTGGGCGGACGGATTTTTACTAAAGGTGACACCGGGAAACAAACACACACACACACACACACACAGTTACACATCCAATCACACAGCTACACATTAAATCACACGTCACATGGTGAAACTCTGAGAACAGCAGTATATGGAGGTGACAGCCCTGGCACCCTGGTGTTGTTCATCCAGTGGAGTGCATTTATCTGGAGTATCTGGGGGGTGGAGGAGGAGGAGGAGGAGGAGGAGGAGGAGGAGATAAAAGAAGAATGTCCTTTTGGCTCGGCTGCCTACGTGTTAAGGCCAGTCACACCAACGGTGGAACGACTTCCAGCTCACTCACAGTTACTTACAGTGTTACTTCTTTGGTTAAGAGTTTAGATTTGATCAACTTTGACCTCTGATGGGATTTCTGCTATCGTGGAGAACACTTAAAACTTGCAAACATTGGAGAAACCTGGAAACATTGGAGAAACCAATCTCGATTAAAAAAAAAAAAAAAAAAAGATCCATCTGAAAAGCTCAGCCTCTAGAACTCCGAAAACCCGCCCCTTCCATAGTCTGTATAGAAGGAGTTAGTGGACTACTGTTTTGAAGCCTTGCGTTCTGAATTTTGACCGTCGTGATTTTGTTTTTTGGCGGTCGCCATCTTGGTATTTTGCAACCAGAAGTGACGTGAGAGGTTGGAGCTGAAGTACAACCACATGCTGAATAAGACATTTTAAGTTGACAACATTTTTTTTCACAATTAAAGTTGTTAAGCGTCGGATCCAGGTAGCCACGCCCTAAATCACCCAACTTTCAGTATTTGACTCTAAATGGGACCATGATTTAATAAATGAACATCATGCTGGATTGAAGAAGACTTTAAACTTCAGATTGAGACCAGAAACTCATGTTTACTGATGTGATATTAATCAAGTGAGAAACAGGGTCATATTCTCACAGACTTCTATACATTCTGATGCCTGAGTCGAGTGCATGCAGGCTAATTAGCCTATTAGCCAATCTGTCTTTAATGTTAAGAGAATAGTTCAACACTTTGGGAAATCTGATTATTTGCAGGCAGAGACTGTCTGTCTCTGGATTTATGGTCTCAATCACTAGTTTCAAGTCTTCTTCAATGCAGCAGTAAATTATGGCCAAAATGCAAAACTCAAGGATACAAAACTGTGGTTCCCAAACCAGTGGAAGATGGGGAAATACATCCGTTTGAGGTCCTTTTTTGTCGTAGATCAAGATCTTTCAAGTTTAAATTGCTTTTATTAATTTAACAAAACGATAAATTTCAGTTAGTACAGATAAGAAGATAAAAAGTACGTAATTCATGGAGGGTTTTATCTACTAAAAGTTAGGAACAGGCAGCGCGCCAGCCAGGATTTATCCTCTTTTATTTTGGTGAGACTTTTGAATGTGAACCAGTGTTCGGGGTCTCTGCTGGGCCATGATGCAATGTGTGGCATGCAGGCCGACCTGAGAGGCCATTGTCATGGACCGAGCCACTGCTGGCCTTTTGTTAACGCCGGACGGGCGAGCGGACCTCTTGTGGAGAGAGAGCGTGTGTGTAACTGCAGTTCAAAGTGTGAATGACAAAGAGGAGAGTGATGTGATGGGAGGGGAAACAGACACACGAGATGAGAGGGGGGGGGGGGGGGGGGAGGCTGACAGGAATGACTGAGGGCTCGACTCGACAGTAAAGGATTTCATCACATTAAACTCTCCATACACTCACTTATATCTGGCATGTAGCCATTACAGAAGGCTCATCAACCTCTCGCCAGCCCTTTATTCTACCTCCGCTCTCCTGTTGTCTACTTCGGCTGCAAAGAGGTCAATTAAGTGTAATGACTTTGACATTAACAGGCTCAGGAAGAGAGGATGGAATTATAGTTTCTCTTTTTTTTCTCTCCTCCGTCCTCTTTTTTTCCATTCAGAGGGAATTTAACTTATTTCCTCTCGTCGCTTTACACTCTGCCCCAACCCCCCATGCCAGTCCGAGCAGCCCCAGACCAAGTGTGAATGTGTGTGTGTGTGCTCAGAATGTTCTAGTGCATGGGGGGAAGGGGTGTGTGTGTGTGTGTGTGTGTAGATTGTCCTGGCATACTGCCAGTCTCCCCGTCTCTCATTACCACTGTGTGTGTGTGTTTGTGTGCGTGCGTGTGTGTATGTGTGTGTCTGCATCCGCAACGGGAGCCTGGCAGCATGACGGGTGTTACCATGGCAACGCCAGGGCAGGTTCCAGATGCAATGAATCATATTTCTACAGGAAGGTGCACACACACACACACACACGCACACACACACACACACACACAACTTATACAGGGCACTAGGGTTAGCCGAGCAGATTAGTTTTATCGTGATGGACGAACTCTCATTTAAATATTAATTCTTTCTTTTACTCGAATCCGTTTCGGAGATGGACGATTGTCTGCCTGGATCCAGCACTCACACACAATCAGGCACACACACACACACACACACACACACACACACACACACACACACACACACACACACACACACACACACACACACACACACTCACTCACACACAATCAGGCACACACACACACACACACACACACACACACACACACACACACACACACACACACACACACACACACAGCCACACACAGCCACACACATACAGTTAAGCACCAACTTGCAGAAGAACGCTGTACTTTTCCCCCTCTCTGCCTTTATGTCGGGAGATGCACCGGGTTTTCTTGAGTTAGATGTGAAGACACTAACATTTGTCTGGTGATTGTAGCTGCATATATGTCCAAAAACGTTGAACTGGGCATTGTTTTTATAATAACTTTGCACTTCATAGAGCTTTTCTAACATGTCCTATAATAGTTTTATTTACTGATTAAACACTGTGTACAAAACTCCTTAAAGGTGCAGTGTGTACATTTAGCAGTGGAGTTGGAGATTGCAACACAGTGAAACTTGTCCGTTCTGGGCTACTGTAGAAACATGTAGAAATAAATGGCCCAATTTAAGCTACCGAAACACAATCATTCTTATTATCAGGTTTATACACGAAAGAAAACATACCTATTGATATTATATTATCAGCTGCTACTGGTCGCCCCTAAAACAAAACTTTTTTTGTTTTTAAATCCTCCCTAAAAACACACTTTTTCTCCCTGGCTTTTAACCAAGTCTAAGTATCTTAGCATTTATCGTATTTTTTTGTAATTATGGCATTATATGTATTATATGTATTAACCTGTACAGCACTTTGGTCAACCTTGGTTGTTTTTAAATGTGCTTTATAAATAAAGTTTGAGTTATATTCCCTTTCTGCCAATAGATGCCCCTAAATGCTACACACTGTTCCTTTAAGGAGATAACTCAGCTCTCTATTTGACCTCTAATGGTGTGCAAGTGTAGAGATGTTGCTTTTTATTTGGACATCCAGCGTTTACAAACAGTGTGTTCTCTTCCCGGGTGATTCCACATATCCTGTTCCACTTTTTCCACCTCAATAAAAATGTGTTTTGATTCCTATTCTTTCCGTTTTAACACACATGAGTGCCTTATTTTCTAAAAATAGTGACTCCCAGCCGCTCTAATAATATCTGGGTACTTGCACTGTTAAGGCCTGGCAGCGGAGACGAACCCTGCAAGTGTGTGTGACAGAAGAAAGGTGTGTATGAAACAGCGGGAGGATAAAAGAATGCACTTCTCCCGTGTTTACACAAGCGTGTGTAGAGTTTCTGTCTGCATGACTTATTCATAACATTATAGAGTTACAGCCGGCCCACACACAAACAACAGCCTCACTAAGAATCCACTAAACTACACACAGACATTACCCGAGGAGAGAGCGTACGTCTCTTAGAAGCGCACTGCTGCACCGGAGCTCTGTTTATGCTCACGAGAGGCTCGGTGGCGCCGGCCTCCACAGATGGCGCGTGAGCGGCGAGAACTCCAACAGGCGTTCGTACTCGACGGGCTGTTCGCTGCAGTATTTTAACCCAGCAAGCAGGAAGTCAACGAGTGTAACCGGCGTAACGCCATAAAACAAACTCCTCAATGAGGAGGAGGAATTAATTAGAGAGGGATTCATTGTAAACTCATACGTCACATTCTGGGAATATTTGATCACCTTTATAATATTCCGGTCAAATAAGGAGCAAAATGTTGAATATTGTAAAACAATTAATAACAATTTGATTCAGATGACATGTTTTTTTTTACT
>NC_139931.1:4451541-4526541 GCF_963514095.1 Eutrigla gurnardus
CCTACACACACACACTCTCTCTCTCACTCACACTCACTCACACTCTCTCACACACACACACACACACACACACACACACACACACACACACACACACACACACACACACACACACACACACACACACACACACACACACATTCCAACACTGCCAGAGTAACATCTGCCACTAATGGACTCTTTCTTCCAGAGCTTTCCTCCTGGTACTTCATGAAACACGAGACAGAAGAGACAGCAAACGAAAAAAATACGTGACACAACAACACAACTGTAACACAACTATTCCACCTAACTTACTTTCAGATGTTACAGCAGAGTAAATTCGTTTTTTATTAGTGTTGTGTTTTAGCTCAATATGTCTGCAAAATAAAATGCACTTAATGGACAAGAAATGACTGTGACTTTGGATTTCATTTTTGACTTTGTTAATGTTGAAGCAACTGCAGCCTGTTTTACCACGGCTCTCCACTAGAGGCTGTCAAAGCGTTAAAACCACACCACCACACACCCATGAGGCCCCTTGGACTCCTCGAGATTCCACTCCTACCACCACCACATCAAGAGGCCTGTGCAAAAAAAATCAAAACCTGAATTAACAAACCTCAACCCGAACACTAACCCTAACCCCCCTAATCCTAACCACCTAACCCTAACCCCCCTAATCCTAACCACCTAACCCTAACCCCCTAATCCTAACCACCTAACCCTAACCCCCCTAATCCTAACCACCTAACCCTAACCCCCTAATCCTAACCACCTAACCCTAACACCTAACCCTAACACTAACCCGTTAACCCTAACCCCCTAATTCTAAGGGGGTTGTCGCTGACAGTGGTTAGTTGCGCCCCTGCTGGCAGGATGTTTCTGCAGACGATGTTCGAGAGTATGGAATTAATTTTTGTTGCTTGATTGATGACAACGGCCTTTCTTCCCTATTATGGCTGCTTCCTGTCTTCCACTATGAGGTGCTTTATTCTCTCTCACACACACAACCAGAAAACATGATTCGTTTATAAAATATGATGTAAGGTTATAGATTAAAATACCCAACTTTAGCTATAATTTAATGCATCAGTAATTCAAATCCAAGAAAATGTATATTCTAAGTACTTTTTAAGTACAATTTGCTGACAATACGTATGTACTGCAACTCATTTGAGAGCATGTTTTACTTTAAAAATTCTTCTTGCCATTTCATTTCAAGATGCTGCAACATCGAAGAGCTCCATATGATAACATCGAATCAGAGTGACCTTGAATGCATCAACACTAACATTCTTCATATTAGTCCATGCTTGTGATGGATGACTACATATGTATCCTAAGCTCTGCTTGCATGTTTTCTTTTTTTTGCAGTTTAATATTTTGATACGTTTCTTTTATTTAATGTGCAGAATTTCTTTTCACGACACAACAAAGTGTGCCTGTTTGTTATCTCAGAGAACGGAGGGTCCCGTTCTCGAGTCCCACATGGACTCAATGCCACAAACAGGCGTTTGCAGCTGCCGCCGGCCCCAAACAAGCCGATCTGCATACACCAACACGCACACAAACAAGAGCACGCACAGCTTCTCCAGCTCTTCATCAGGCAGCGTTGGCACGGCGCCCTGAGACGTCGGCACACAGCGCGGGCACAAAGGAGCGAAGGAAACCCCAGACAAAAAAAAAGAAGGAAAGAAAGACAAAAACAAAACAGAGAGAGGCTACAATAAGCACAGAGGAAGAAACAAAGCGGACGGCGGAGAGATAAAGAAGGACGAAAGAAAGCGTACCTCGTTTGTGATCCTCGCCACACAGGGAGAGCAGGAGAGATGCTGCTCTTGATTGCTACAGGGTCCACCTGCCTGTCTGCCTGTCTGTCTGTCGGCTGTCTGTCTGTCCTTCTGCCTGCCTGGATCTTTGTCTGTGTGTCTGTGCATTTGTCTGCCATCTGTACCTGTCTGTCTGGTGTCTCGTCTTTTCTATGTGCCTTTGTGTTATGCAGCTTTTCACATCTTAATCTGCAGTTTATTATTCTGTGGGACTGTCTGTCTGCCTGTCTGTCTGTCTGCCTGCCTGCCTGTCTGTCTGTCTGGATGTGTTTCTGCATCTGTCTGTGTTTGTTTGTCTGTCTTTACATGTATTTATTTTGTTTCTCACATTTTATGCATCCTTTGCTTTAGATCTGCCATATACTGTACAGATACAGTCTGCCTGTCTGTCTGCCCACCTGTCTGTCTGACTGCCTACAACCACACACACACACGCATACACCTGAAAGCACAGACAGACACACAACCCTTTTAAGCTCAATAGCATGAAATCAGTCGGGGGAAAGTGCGGGAGGAAACCCGGGCGGCGCAGGAAGCGGAGGCGAGAAAGGATGAGGGGGAGCCCGTGAACTTTAGCGGCCATCTTGGACACGCAGCAGTGCACGACAAGCCAAACGGGACAGAACACCTTTTGTTATGAAAGCACAAGAGATGCCCGGACTGTCCGGGCACCTCTTCTCTCCAAGGGTTTGGACACGAGCCAAATCGGGCATCCCACACACAGACTGGATTTCCTCTATTCAATCCCAGCATGCATTGGCACGGCGGCGAGTGACTGCAGTCACAACAGCAGAGCGGCAGACGAGATGGAGAGAGAGAGAGTGAGCGGGGAGGCTGGAGCTCTGCCAGATCTTCCCTTGTAGCCGGTTAATGAAGCAAGGAAAAGCTTGGACACACTTCAAGCGTCAACTTTCACAAGCGCATGCGAACACAGGAAGAAACCCGAGCCAGCACACGGAGAGCAGGCATACTGAACCAGTCTCTAATATTTATTAACATGTTCCCACCTCCCGCAGAAACAATACAACTAACGAGGCAAGCAGCCACCGACCTGCCGGGAGAGGGGACATCCTGTTCGTTTGACAGCTTCATTCATGTTTTAGGGCTTTTCTAGGTCCAAAGATGACATAAGGAAAAGTCATTCAGGCTTACCTGGCCTGTACGTGATGAGAGGACGGGAGGGGATGTTGTTGTGAGTCTTGTGGCTGACTGTCTGAGATCTAGGGATGATCTGGGTGGATGGGACACTAACACGCTGTCTGAAATAAAGGGTGGACGAGAGGAGGAAGTGAAGATGGAGAGATGACAACAAGCAGAGCAACAAAGTTACTTCAGGGACTATTAGTTCCTCAATTAATCTGTAATAACACATTAATAACCACGACATGGACCTCATCTCGTGGTTATTCTTCAAATTTGCCACAAACGTCCACCCAGACTCGAGGATGAACCGATTTGATTTTGGTGGTCAAAGGTCACTGTGACCTCACAAAACACGCTTTTGGCCTTAACTCAATAATTCATACGCTAATGATGACAGTTTCTCACAAAAGCATAAAATGACAACATTCATGACAGACATGGAAGTAAAAAGGTGTTAAAAATCATGTAGCAAAAATGAAAAGGGCTAGTTGGCTTTCACAGTTCAACATCCACGTTTGTTGCCCAATAAAAGCACATTCTCAAAGAATTGTTGACTTATTTGTTCAGAAATCAGAGAGTATATATAACAGCAGCAGAAATCATGTCACCCAGACAGGAAAGAAAACCAACATTTTATGGATATTTGATATTCTTTTTTTTTTATTTCCTTGAAAAACAGGAAAAATTAAACATTCTTCTCTTCAAATTATTTATCCATCCAGCAGTTATTAAATTAAACATTTAAAAAAAAAAAAGCGACAGAGGTTTAAATCATAAATATTCACAGTATGTTTCAAATAAATCACAAATAATCCTCTACGTGCACTCCTGTGCTTCTGTGTGAGGCAAATCAAATTACCGACTGACCTCTCGTCGAAATGTAAGATCGCAACTCGCAGGTTCATTACATGATCTACAGCCGGTGGCAGTCCTGAGTTCAGAGTGCAAACTCCTTGAACTTTAAACAATCCAAGGTTTAACATTTGCTTTCATTCACATTCATTTTCTCATATAGATATAGATATCATAAAGTGCTTTCCTTCACAATTTGTTTCATTTTGGATGATGCAGATTTGATATGAGATAGGTTAACATGATGCAGAAAGGATCCTGGGGAAAATAGAGTAAAGTTGAAAATAAAGGCACTTCTTGGACAGAAAAAGGAAAAACATCATTAAAGTAAATACATTTTCCTATGCGAGTCAAGATAACATAAGTGAGCAAAGCTTCGTGTGGTCTTCTTCCTCTTTCCACCTGTCGCCCGCCTCTCCGCCACTCTTCTCTTCCCTTCCATCGCTGCTTTGCTTTGACATCTTCCTGTGTTTGGGTTTCTTCCCCTCTCCGTCCTCCTGCAGCTCGGAGCCGGCTGGTCTCTTCTCCTTTTTCTGCTTCTCTTGTTTCTTCTTCCTCTCCTTTCGGCCGTCTTCCCTGCCGTTCTCCGAACTGACGCCGACTCCTTCCTCCAGCTCTCTCCTTCCCTCACACTCGTCGGCCTCATCCTCCCGCCGACCACCTCCGTCTCTCTTGCCTTCTTTTACCACCTGCTTTGGCATCCACACCTCCTTTTCAACCCTGCTGTCGTGTCTGGGCTTACCCAGCTCTGATCCTGAGGGGTTACCCTGGCTGTGAGAGAGGGGAGGGTGGTGGCTCCCTGCAGGTCTGTCTTTGTGTCTGTAGTTCCCTGATGGATCCTGGTGATGATGGGAGTAGCGGGGCTGGTCTTTGTCTTTACATTTCCAGTCCAGTGACATGTCCCTAGATGATTTGTGGGTATTTTGAACAGGCAGTTCGGTAGCTCTGCTTATTGTACGGCTTTCTCTGCTTCTGGCCCCGGAGGATTTCCTGACGGGACAGGGGGAACCTCCTCGCTGCCTGTCTCTCCTCTCTGAACCATGAGACGTGGAATGAGAGTAGGAGTGAGAGGAGGAGGAGGGATTCCTCGTTGGGGCACTGCTGTGCTCCCTCTCTCTCCTTTTCTCTTCCTCCCTCGTTCTCTCCTTTGATCTTTTGCTCTCTTTCTGTCTGTCCCTCTCCCTCCCTCTCTCTTCGTCCCTCCGTCTGTCCACCGCCATCCTTTTCTCCCCGTCCCTGTCTGTGCAGGAGACGCTGTCGTTTCTGTCTTTGCCACTAGAGGGAGCCACACTTCTGTGTGAACTGGAGAAGATGGGGGTTTTCTCTCTCTCCGTCGCTCTGGCCTCGTCTCTCTCCGTTTCCGCTGACCTCTCCCTCTTCTCTTCACTCTCTGCCTCCCTGTCGGTTGTTGCCTCTGCCGTCACAGACACGGACGGCGAAGGCAGTAACGTGGAGAGAGCATCCATTTGAACTTGGGTCACTCCTTCATCCCGTTCTTCTTTGGAGCGAGGGGCCTGAGAGAAAGTGAAATGGGACGGGACTGAGATGAGACATTTGTATTTATGAGCTCAAACAACATGTGCAATGTGGTGAGCTAAACATCATCTAAAATGATCTGCCCTCATTGACGTACCTGGATGAGGGCGACCTCGTCCTCTTGGTCTGCAGCTCTGTCCTGAGTGTATTCCTCCAGAGCTTTCACCACCGTCTGATGATCCTCATAGCTGCTGTATAGAACGTACACACACCAAATTAAAACACTCATCTCCACAGGAGGTACGCTTTAATGAAACACTAAGGTTTTTGAATGCTTCTACAAGTGGAACCCGTAGTGGAACCAGCTTTAAATCATTCTGACCTGCCATCGTCCATCGTGGTGTTTGGTCTGTCATGGCGGCTCTCGTTTCTGCTCCCCTGAGACTTGGACCTCACTGTGTCTTCTTCTTCTTCCTTCCTCAGGCTCCACATCACTCCCTCCATTGGGTCGTCCTTCGACATCGACTCCCCCGATGGGATTCCTATGTCTTCCTTGCGTGGGCTTCCTCCCTCGGCCCTCTCCTTCTGGGTAACTGTGAACAACTCTCCCATCGCTTGTCCTTCCTTTCCTTCACTCGCACTCCTCCTGTCGTCATTTGTCACCTCTTCTCCTTTGCTGGCCTCCATCCCGCCTCTTTTACTGTCCTCTTCTTCATCCACTGTGAGGGCGGTACGCCAGAAGTCAAAGTCCTCCTTTTCTCCCTCCTCTTTCTTTTTCTCCATTATCTCTCCCCAATCATCTCTGAAGGTAGCTTTCTCCCATTTCTGTTTTGCCTCTCCATCTGCTTTTAGATTTTCCTCAGACATACCCTCCACGTTTCTGCTGGATTCCTTTTCGTTTGCTTCAATTCCCGTCCCTCTGTTGAACGTTTCATCTCCATGAACAGCTTTCTCGGTCTCTTCCATAGTTTTTCCTGTGATGCTTTTTCCTTCCAGGCTTATGTTGATGCTGATCTTCTTCTGTGGTTTCACACTGATCCCTCCCTCCCAGATGTCCCTCTCTACCAGAGGGCATGATTTCCTCTCTTTTTTCTTCTCTGTTGTTGGCGTCTGTTTGTCAAACGGATTCGGGGATTCACTCTTGCGGGTTCTGGGGTCCAGTGAAGGTTTCGTTTTCAGGCCTTTTCTGTTTTCAGCCTGGAAATAACTTCTCTCTGTGTCCTCTCCTTTTCTTTTTCTATTCTTCTCTGATCTTGAATAAGAAGCTGTGCCGCCCCCAGGGCGTCTATCTGTATCCAGCTTGTCTGACTCTTTATTAGGCTTTTCTTTGTGCCGTCTCCCAGCATCATGCCTGGAGTCGGAGTATTTGCCTCTTCTCCATCCTTTCTTCATTTCCAAATCTCTTTGTTCTCTGCTTTTTCTTTCATAGTCTTTATCTAAATGTTCTTCTGGTTTGGTGAGTGGTTGGACTGGTTCTAAACCATCACTGGCTTTGTCCTTTGCTGGAGTGGCATCCTTGCAGGCATTTGGTCCAGTGTTGCGTCTCCTCTCGTCCTTCCTGCAGTCAGCCGGTGAGTTTGGGGATGAGGACTCCTCTCCTCTTCCTTCCTCGTGTTTCTTCACAGTGTTCAGATCAGGTTTTAAGGTGTCGGGGTTCTCCAGACTCTTCGTGATAAGCTGCTTGGCGTCTTTAGTTCCTTCTTGCAGGTCGTCGGAGGCTGTGGAGCGTCCACTGCTGGACGACTGAGACGGAGGGGACCGGCTGTCGTTGGACGAACGAGACGGCGAGGAGCGACTGTCACTGGACGAGCGGGATGGCGTGGAGCGGCTATCGCATGAAGAGCGAGACGGAGGGGAGCGGCTGTCACTGGATGACTGCGTAGGGGGGGAGCGGCCGTCCATCCGGGCCTTACGTCTACCTGGCAGGCGATCGCGAGAGTCCGAGTTAGAATGCGAGGGATGCCTGCTTCCGTCTCCCTCCCCCCACTGAGGAGGAGGAGGAGGGAGATTGAGGGGAAGAGGCAGCTGGTGGAAGTGGCCGACATAGCTGCTGAAGTATTTATCACACCACTCTTTGTACTCCCTGTTCCACTGCAGGTAGCGCTCTCTGTCCAGCTCCTGGCTGCTGCTTGGGTTTGCGTGCGGGGGATACAGCTGAGCAGCTAAAGTTCCCCCTGAGCCTCCCGCCTCCCTCTGGTAACGCTCCCCTCGCCTCCTGGAGTTGCAGCTGCTTGAAGCCGACTTCTTACTGTGGTGTCGACCGGGATGGCTGGGTTTACGGTGATCCGACGGTGACTTGCGCCTGGAATGGTAACCCACTTGAGGGGAGGATGACGAGGACGGCGTTGGGGAGCGTTTGTAACCGTAGCTGTAGGAGGAGCGAGCGCGGCTGTGGAAGTCTCTGCGGCGGGAGTAAGGTGAGTGGGGCCTGGAAAAAAAACAAGACATGTCAGACCTTAGAAAAAATAAGACAAAGGATTCTTACAGAATTTGAAAAAAAAGGGCTACAAATACCTTGATCTGCTTTGGGACCTGGACCGGGAACGGGACCTGGACCTGCTTGAAGAGCGAGAGTAGGAGCGAGAAGACTTGAACTTCAAGGACTTTGAATTAGAGCCGGAGGAGCGTCTGTGGGAAGATAGTCTGTGAGGTGACCTGAGTGACAGACAGAGGAGGTAGCAGGAGAGGGGAGGTTTGATATCAGTACATCGTCCTCATGTGACAACACTGCAGCTGTTACTCAAAGAAAGCAAAACAAGATCTGATAGTTCCCAAACAGCCATCTTTTTCCCATTGTAGCCTGGAAATTAAAGGCCAAGTCATATGATTTAAGACATTTTCAGCAACTTACAGATTCCCTCGTGGGTGTAAGTGCATGGAAACCTCACCTTTCCTTCTTTTTCTGATGCCCGTACCACTCATTGGGCATGAGGGCAGGGATGGAGGTCGAGGGGCACAGGGAAGAGATGGGGGCACCTTGGAGGTTTGGGAGTGTCCAGACGGGCGTAGGAGGCGGGTATCCAGGCGGGTAACCGCCGAGAGGCTGCTGAGCACTCAGGAATGTTTGGAAATGAGGCGTGGGAAAGAGAGGTGGAGGTGTCGCTGGATACGAAGAGGCGGCGGGAGGAAGCCGCTGGGTGTTGGATTCATTCCAGCCTCCAGTGGGACAACCTGAGGAGGAAGAGGAGCTGTGGGGGAAAGAGGAAGAGGATATCAGTCTTCAAACAGTGGGCAAATACAGACTAGAACCTGAACACACACACAAACACACTGACCTATCCCAGCACGTTGAGGGTCCGGAGGGTCTGGGGGCGGGGCCTGCGGATTCAGGGAACAAATGCTTTTATTTGTGTTGGCGTTGTTTAATGAATGGACAGAAAGAGGAAGTGCTTCTCACCTGAGGAGGCCGGCTCTACTGCTGAGGTCAAGTTAACCTGAGCAGATAAAACATCACAGCTTTCACACAGAGAAACTTTGCTGTATGAAGTTAAAGTGTGTGTGTGTGTGTGTGTGTGTGTGTGTGTGTGTCCTCACCAGTGGTATCAGCTGTGATGGAGCATCAGCAGGGTCTTTGGGTGGAACCGGTACAGACGGGTCGGCAGCAGCCGCCGAGTCCTCACACGTCTTTTCTTCAGCCTCTCTGAACAAGCAGCACATTCAACATCACGTGATTGTTTACTAGTTCTTCAACATTAAGTCCGTAGCGCCATATTTTGATTGCACAGTATTCAACTTCTGTGAGTACAGAAGGCTGTTCTGAACAATTTCAGACTGACACTTCCAAAAAAGATCACAATTATTTCATGTTGTTTCCCCAAATATCACTGTGATGCATTTTAGTATCAAGGAAAAATTCACAATATATTTTTCCCCATTAACATATGTTTCTGTTGTCAGATGTAATGAGTATGCTTATGTATGGATCTCTATAATACTACACGTCCAGCAGGAGTCTATAACTCCAGTGATAAAATAACTATGTCTGACAGAAATCAACAAATAAAAACCAAGCTGGAGTCTTAAAGATTTCTGCATATATTTTGCAAAAGCTCTGATTCGGGGCGAGCAAAAAGCTATTTTGGTCTGGTTGGAGGGCTGAGAAAGCCGAAGCGGAGAAATAAAGATGGGTTTACAAACTCAACCAGCTTAGTGTGTTCGTACTCCGACTCTAATTAATTTGTTCTGCTAAAGGCAGGGAGAGGCCTAATTATACTCACAACCATCACATCGACAGCAGCCGACAGACCGACGCGCTGTAAGAGCAGAATCAGACTCGCTGTCTGTTACAAACACAGATTTGTGTTAAGTGTCAGTTTGTTTTTCCTCTTAGATAATGTGAACTGGAGGAAACACGTTGAATGGATAATCCATAACGCCACAGATGATAAAGTTATGAGGCTATTTGTCTCTGCAATATGCAACTGCCTTAAAATTGTAATCCTTCAGATTTCAGTCCTGGCTGGTTTTGTAATCCCTGTGGTTACCGTGGTAACAGCCAGCGCGGTTTAATACTACTGTAAAAACTCTCCTTTGAGCATTTTGCTTCGTCAGAAATCAAACAGAAGGGGATCACAACTTCATAACTTTATGGTTCCACAACTATAAAGTTAGCCTGTCAGTCAGGTGAGGCAGCAGAGCGCCACACGTCATTTCACAGGTGTAAGTACTTGTCAGGTGTCTCCAGGTGGCTTTGCACAGGCTGCAGGGAAGTGCTCGGTGTGGTGGCAGAAGAGGCGGGGCCTGTTGCTGTGGGCGGAGCCCCACACACCTGAGGCAACGGTGGCGTCTCTGCAGCCGGTGAGCAGTGCAGAAGTGGGTCCTAGAGATGAGAATAAAGGGAAAACCTTGAGCAGAGAGAATTTACAATTACAAAGAATATATACACGTAACAATATAAATTGCAGTAAACATGCACATGAGTCACGCCTACACAGTGCTGCTCTTATTTCTGATGAAACACAACATTAAGGGCTTTACCAGCTGGCTGTGGGTTGGCAGGTGAGGCTTCTGCGGTTGGCTCTGCACTGTGAGAGGGGGCGGGGGCGGGACGGGACTCGCCGCCGGCGTTGGGTTTTGGGACTGGGAGGCGCCACACCCTCTTCTCAGACTTTTAGCGTTGCCTCGCTCCTTCTTAAAATTGTCCACAGCCTGGCTTGGGAGAAGCAGACAGACAGACAACTGAATCATGCAGCATTTCTATACTGAAGTTAAAAACAATGAAATGCTTCTGGACGATTTAAGGATCAAATAGAAATACACAAAAAAGTTAATTCTCTCCATTCTTGACATGAATACACATTTTCCTTCCAACTGTCAATTCACCTGTCGGAGGAATTTGTTGGCTATCAGGGTGTCGGGTGAGACATCTGATTGGCTGCAAGTGGGGCAGACGTGTTCGTCTGAATCCAGTAAAGCACCGCGAATACCTGAGGAAGAGTGAATGAAATGTAAATGGCTTTAAAGAAGTGTACATACTGTACGTTTATTTGGATGGGTGTGAGTGTGTCAGACACTCACAGTCATCACAGTAGCTGTTTCCACAGCAGGGTATGACCACAGCGTCACTCAGCAGGTTATGACAGATCAGACAGAGGAGTTCTTCAGGTACAGGATCCTCCTCCTCTTCTGGCTTCGGCTCCTCCTGTAAGACGAACGGAGGCCTCTCCTTCTTGCCGACGGCGTACGCCGCACTACGCACAGACAATACACACATTAAAAATTCAGATGTGCTTTTTAGTTTATCATACATCCTCCTATGTCTTGAATAGGCCTCTCTTAAACCCTGGATATCATCTTTAAAGGAACAGTTCGATATGTTGGGGAATGCACTGCCAAGAGTTAGATGAAAAGATTGACACCACTCTGTTTGTGTTGACTAATTTACAGGCAGCTTAGTTTAGCTTAGCATGCTGGAAATACCGGAAACAAGATAGCATGTTAATGTGTGAACTTCAGGCGTGCTGGTCGATGGAATTCGTCACCTCAGGGCCAGCTGTTGCCCTTGTTTTCATTCCCTTCGCCGTTTCCCCAACATGTCAAACCATTCCTTCACAACAAAACGTTCCGACTCTTTTGTCTCACATGTCTATGGAAGGAATCGCGTAACGTCCACAGCTGGTCAGCATGGCTCCCTTTGTGTTGGGATCGTCCACCTCCACCATGAAGGAACGAGGGATACCTGTGCTCTTCTTTATTCTCACAGGGGCTTCGAAGTTTTTATCCTGCTGTTGGACACACAGATGTCCACATTTTCGGACAGGCTTGTCGGCACTCACAGGACAAATAGGTCAGGAATGTAAAGACTCACTAAGAGTCACCACATGTTCTGATCTTACCCCGCTGGTGGGACAGTTCCTGATGTGATGTCCAGTATTCCCACATCGATAACAGGTGTAGTTCGCAGGAAGTACAGTCCCAAACTTCTTGTTGTAACTACAGAGACAATAAGACGAGGTCAGATGATGAAGGAAAATGTGTCTGAATGATTACGGAGTGAAGTAAAATACATTTTTTACTCACTTCATGGAGTCGTAGGTGCACTGATTCATCATAACTTTGATTTTGTCCTCCTCCGTTCCTTCCACATCTGCCAGGTTAGCCATCTGCATGTTCACACGCATGTATATGAGTGTGACGGACGCAGAGATGCTGTCGCACGTCCAGCATTAATATGAATAATTAACAAACACTAGGAAGGAGAGAGTATACCTTGGAGAAGAGGGGTACGGCTCTGGAAGAATTCTGGTCGTCCATCTGTTAGAATTAAACACATCATCAGTTCCACTGATTCACGACGAGCTTCCAGGTTTCATGTCTTGGGGGAAAAATATTTCGAGAGATCTAAACTTGAAAAAGAAACTTTAAAAAAGTGAATTTTTGCTCCAAAACAAGACCTCTTGTCCTTCTACCCCCGGTACCATTGGTGACAGATTAGTGCAGCAACTGCTGTATTGTCACATCTTCACTTTAAAAAACACCAGCATCCAGCAGTGATTTTCATACTGAGGGGATCAAACATTTACGTTCTCATCCTGGTTTACAGCCTCAGTATCTCCCCGTCTCTTCTCATAAACTTGCTACCATGAAAATGAAGAAAACAATAGAACGCCCCACTGGGATTTTTCACCTGCCAGGTCAGCGTTTTGCGGAATAAAAACATCTCTGCTGTGATCACATCACGTCTACCTCGGTGCCTCGTATCACCTAAATCGGTGTCTTGTTTCCGTGCACCTGTTCTTGTTTGTCCCTGTTCTCTGCTGGAGTAGAAAACAACATGTGTGACAGACACTGTTGGTCCCATGATATCTGACTATTTAAAATAAGAAATAAACACACATTAGTGTGTCGGCATCATTCTCTCCAGTCAAGTCAAACATATAATCAATACATAACAAGGCTTCATATAAATGACTTTATTGGCAGAAAAACACAAAACAAAAAAAAGGTTTGTTTAGTCCAACAAAGTACTAAGAGGAGTGGGCAGACACTTCTACTGAGAAACCAAAGAGAAAATCAGGTCAGTGCACTAATTCAAGTAAAAGCTTTTTTGAGATGTGTTTAGTTTACAGGATCATAAAACAGAACGGACACCGACAGTAAATCCAGCATTAAATAACAATGGTTGGTTACTGAGGAGGAGGTTTATTTGCTCCTACATTAAAGCTGTAAATCAAACCCTTTTTTAAATGGGTGGTAAGGGAGGGTACAGCAGTCAACAGTTTGTATTTCAAAGTCCAAACGCTTCCAAGACATTCATTTCTTCACTGGATTTGAAGAGATTAGATTTTCCTGAGACTAAATTATTCATTTTGACACATGCAATATTATGGTTGATGGACTCCAATCCTATCTGAGGACTGGATACGATCCAATATGAATTTAAAAACTGATTTTTATGTAACAGACAAACTCAGACATTAAAGAGACTACTAGCAGTTCATACCAGAACAGTTGGGTTTATCAACTGTGGATAGCTGGCCTGCATGATAATGTCCGACCCGCCCGAGCAGCTCCCACCACCCACCAGATACTGAATCATCATCTAGTGACACAGCACTTTGTTAAACCATCAGCTGAGTGCTTCATTAGAGGGAACATATACAAATATACCTGGTTAAATTGAAAACATATAAAATATGATTTATCAAAGAGCAGCAGCTTCCTCACATTCTGAGAAAACACTGCTTCCTCTTTGCAACAGGAAGTTAAGCTGCAATAGAGGAAATCTTTCGATGATTGATTTCATTTGTTTAAACCACAACAAACCAAAGCACACACTCAGCTAATGTTGACACACAGCTCTCACACACAGCCACGTTACCGACGTGTGTGTGTGTGTGTGTGTAGTGATGCGGTGAGATTTGGTTACGTACTGCTTTGAAGGCTCCGAAGGTGTGGTGAGTCTGGACGTCGGTTCGTTCACTGAAACAGAAAAAGAAAAGGACTGAAATGAACAAGTAAAAAATATAAATAACAACCACACATGAAATGAAAACCAGCCTTGAATAGGAAACTATGTTTCTGCCTCGTCTATCGGCTCTTCAGGTGGTGATTTCCTACATTACCCAGAATGCCCCAACAGCCGATATGACCTTGTTTCACTGAGCTGTGAGTCAAGCATGTCTGCTCAGTGTGGAAGAAACCCTCACTCTCTAAAACGGGCGTTTTATTCTGCGTCATAGCAGCGTCAAGACCTCGACATCTGACCCGGTCAACTGCCAGTTATGATCACTCGCAACCGTTTTTGTGTTCACAGCGACTCATTCCTTTGGCTTGAGTTTAACGTTTGATGTCAAGTTTAATGTAAACGCCGTTAAAATGAGCGGAAAGCGAAGGCTTACTGGGAAGCCCTTTGAAGCCGAGCGGCGGCCGGGCTGCTTGTGCAGGTGGAGAATTGATTTCGCTGCGTTTAATCTTGTGGCGCAGCGTCGCGGTACTCTTCGGCCCTCATTCCTCCCCAGCCCCGTCTGCATGGTGCTGACGGGGCTAATCACATGACCGCCACTCTGTTCCAGTGAGGTCTTTTCCTGCTCTCCGTGCATAAAGCCCACCCCAGTGCGGGTTGTCCCATCTAAGCCTGACTAATATCTGGGTAATCCCCGTGAACGTACTCTTTGCTTCTGCTCGTTTCCTGCGAGCGCGTTCTCATGGAGGGGCAAAAACCCTCCTGAATGAGTTTAGAATCTACATTTATTGTCAAGTATGTGATGTGTGGCCTTTAAAATCAAAATATGTGTATTTAAGACAATTATTTAGAATAATTTTCTTATTGATTGATGACTGGGAGGCCTTGTTAGCTCACCTTTTGCTTTACTACAACTGTTGAATATTTCCTTTCATGTTTATATTAAAATGACCGATTGTCGAACTCTTAAGGTGGACTTGTCAGAGGGGGTTTTAGACTTTGCAGTCGCGTGGATATCAACACTAATAACAGTGCAGGGATTCAGCTGCAGTATATACCAAAAACACTTACATTTTGCGGGTCTTGCTGGCCTTTACCCCGATGATCGGGATTCTCCTGACGATGACAGACGAGCCTTTGGGGATCGAACATTCATCATCCTCGTAATCTGAGAGCAAGAAATGGCTAAAGTTTAACCTCTTAATGATCACACTAAATGACCCCTGTGTGGTAAATATCAGATCAGACATCCCTTTTTCAGGGTTATTGAGCAATAACATCTGTACAGACTGTACAGTTTTACACAGCTAGCAAGAATGATTTCATTTCAGGCCTCAAGTCTTGACTTGACGAATCTACAGCTGCAACTGATGAATATTTTCATTCATCTGCTGATTATGTTCTTTATTCATGGGTTGATCGTTCAGTCCGTGGTGCTTTCAGTTGGCTTGTTTTGTCCGACAAAACCCACCAAAATATTCAGTTTTTTACTGTCATAGAGGCTGGAACCTGAGAATTATTTGCAAAAAAAAAATGACTCAAACAATTAAGTGGCTCTAAATTAGTTGCTGATCAACCAAACTGTTTCATCCCCGGATTAATTAATTATACATTTAGTTAATTCCACTGTGTGAATCTAATCCAAATCTAATGCAGCAGATCAAGTATTCCGTCTGAAGTGACGCAAAACACTTTAAATGTGGATTTGCATTCCTTAAAACCAGACTTGACATTAAATTTGCACTGTTAGTTTGACTGTAAGCCTTCCTATAAGGCATTGATACTCTGTGAACTCTGTGAACTCTTACATGGCACGGGCTGTATGGAAATCCTCACATGGAGCTTATCTGCAGGACTGACACACCCTTAGGTGATACAATCACTCATGTGTGATTATTATGTCTGATCTCTTTGTCTTTTGATTTAGTGCACTGATTGTTTTCATCCATATATATGTGTATATATGTGTGTGTGGTTGGACTATAATCTTATGGGCATGACTAGGCCTGTGCTCCCACCCTGCCTTTGCTATTTTTACCCCCACACCTCCTCTCCTAGGACTTCCACACAAGCATGGCACTGGCTGGGCTGATCCACCACCACCAGGCCGTCTGAGTGAGGGCGAGAGGCGTTAAAGCAGCAGGAATGTGGACCCATTCATTACACCTCTTTTGTTCTTGCTTGACTTTTTCTGGACCCACCACCACCACCACGTCAAGCTGAAAGAGGTGACGCAACACTCTCCCCAGCCAGCTGTCAAACCCGCACCACGTGTTTTCTTCCAAAGTTCAAACTGTCAGAATAAACACACTCTTATCAGCACAACACACACACACACACATATGCTGGGGGGTGTCTTGCATTTACCTTCCTTGTTCTGCGCGTTTGTGATCCGCAGGTCGCAGTCCCCGGCTCGGAGCTTCTCCCTGTCCATGATCTGCCTCTTCAGGTCCCGCAGCGTGACGTGCGGGCCGTCAAAGACCACCGTGTCGTAGCTGAGTTTGGAGGAGAATTTATAATGGACGTGAGTCATGGTGAAGTGGAAACAAACACAGCCGCTTCTCTCCTCTCGTCGTGTGCTGTCAGGGTGGGGGGGACAGACAGGTTGTCTGCGGCGAGGCAACACCTGTACACCGCGGCGGTTGCTATGGGAGTTGCGAAGTCAGCTAACGTTTAACTAGCTGGCCGTTAGCTGCCGTCCCTCCGCCTGGCTAACAAGCTAGGCACGTTAATTAACACCCGTCCGCCGGTTAAAGTGGCGTTGACGCGGTTGACATCTCCCGGCGTGTGGCGGAGAAGCAGCGGACACTCGAACCGAAGCGAAGCCCCCCTTCCTCCGGTCAACTTTCGAGTCTAATTTAAACTTTTTAACTCCTGCCGGCGGAACAGCGACCGACCCCGGAACGCTCGGCTGACAGAAACCACCAGCTGTTTCCACAGAGGCAACGGCTCGTCAGCAGAGTGCGCGAGGACCGTCTGATGCTGCGTTCACGTGACCCCCGCGCGCTCCAACTTTCGACCGTCGAACTTACAATCGTAATGTTGCAAACTCATGCTGCCCTGTAAACGCTTGATAGGGATTGTAGATGCATTATTTTATTTTTTTAAACATTGTTTGTGTGCTTTAATAAACTGTTGATGTGGATACAAAGTATTTATTAGGAAATTTGTGGGGTTTTTTTTCGCTATCTGATTTTTTTTTTTTTTTTATTTATACTTTGAAATGTTTGTCAGCAGATTTCGTATTAATTAGTTAAAGCTAAAGTGACGTAACGTGACGAAGAAATGCAATTTAAGGGTGTAACAATAAAAAGTTTCCAACGGAAAATAAGAATAATTTAACCTGCCGAACAATAACATATTACCGAGTATTATATACAAGAGGAAAATATACATATATATATAACTACAAACATCTGCGGTAATGTCTAAACAACATACAGTATGTATATCTTTTTGCCCATCAAATTTACGATTTAGACATTTACAAATTTCCGTCCTGCACCTGAAGGCACCATCTTGCCTCCACGCGCAGAGCAGTGCACCTGTTTGGGCTCAGGGGACAACCGGCTGGCTGCCTGAAAACAAGACCACATTTACACCTAATAAAGGTTGAATCATTGGTTTAGTCCACTTCCTCTGTTGGAGATGAGACAACATGATTTTTCTTCTTTTCTTTTCTTTTGTTTTTAACTGTATTTTAGTCCCAGAGGGAGTCGACATCTAAAGCAGCTGGATGTGATTCAGGACCACAGAAGACTACCTAAAAAAAACAATCAAATGATTATTACACTTTTTTTTTTAAATGCATTCATTCATTCATTCATTTTCAACTGTATGGTTGACCGCCGTCCGTTTAGTGTCCACAAGATGGAGACAAAGTACCGTTTATGATGCTGATGTGTTCACGTACTGCAGCGTCAGGATGTTCATATCTGGCCCTAACATTGGTGAAACATGCTTCATCATGAAATAAAGTCATGTGATGTTAGACTGAAGATTAGATGCAAACCTCCCCTCTCCGACCAGGTTCCTCTCCAGACAACGAGGAGGCCACTAAGAGTGTGTGTGTGTGTGTGTGTGTGTGTGTGTGTGTGTGTGTGTGTGTGTGTGTGTGTGTGTGTGTGTGTGTGTGTGTGTGTGTGTGTGTGTGATTGTGAAGCCACAAACTAATGTTCCCAATCATTATATAAATCCATCATACACTAATTTGGTTTAATCTTATTTGGACCGCTTAAAATGGCAATTATTCATATCAACAATGGCATTATTAACGATTAAACCCAGAAATAACATTCAATTACATTCTTCACTATGGTAAATTCCTTTTTGATATCGATTGTTGAAGGTAATAATTTGATATATTTTGTGAAAGATGCTTATTAGCCTTCTGGCAGAGAAAACATATACCAGTAATATGTTTGTACTGTAAATATGTAGCTACAGCTGGTGAGCTTATCCTCCAGAAACAAGGAAATAGATAGTAGGTTACAAAATCCACCTACCAGCCCCGCCAAAGCTTACTAATTAAAATCTTATATTTCTTTTGTTTAATCTCTACATAAAAGCGTTAAATTAATTGTTTTATCTGCAGTATTCACCCGATTGGGCTGTATCCAGGCAACTAAAGTTACTCCTCCCAACCAAGAGACAGGCTGTGTCCCCAAATCACTCCCTATTTACTATACGAGCTGCTATACTGCAGCATATTTACTGTCCTCTATGTTTATTAATGAGCTTCAGAGGTGCTGGTATGGTGGATTCAGTTACCTTGAGACGGTGCCAGGTTTTTGCTGCGTGTCCATTCGTTATATGCTAAGCTAAGCTAAGTGGCTGCTGGCTGTGGGCCCGCCATACCCTACACGAGATCCTGTCTTGTCATCTAAAAAAATGACTTGCTCACACAATGAAACTGCATTGTGAATTACGTTTTCCTGAGACATTTGTTGTATTTTGTCGTGCAGGTAAACGACATATGGAGGAGGTGGTGCTTTCACCCTGGAGACCCCTGTTCATGTCAGCCAAATACGTTTGTTGTCTTGTTTTATACTAGTTTTGTGGCCTAAACCTAACTCATTTCACTTATTTATTTATTGATAGGACCGTGCACATTGATTGACATTTCTGTAAATGTGCCATATCAGTGTTCGCCAGCAGGCTAATTGTCAACTCCTTTGGCGAGATGTTAAACTGACCACAAAATGACTAGAAAACATATAATAAACAATACACAACAGACAACATAGGTAGAGCAAGTCGACAATTGACTGACTCCATGCATGCTACTATGCATTTTATATATTTTTTCTCCCACATAATGTAATTGAGGGTGCATTTTAGTGTACTTTTTTTATAGGAGACATGGTTGGCCATACAGAAAATAAGGGTATTTCCCCTATTCCTTTAGTCAAAACTGGACTAGATTTGTGATAGGCTATGAATAAATTAAAACACCACATCAAAGAAAAACATAATTGAAGCTGTATGTGTTGCCACAGACTCGTGTCTTTGCGCCTCGAAGAGATAAAGCAGAAAACGTCGACCCCTGTAGTCGCCGACACACTCATCTTGTGGGAAGGTGGCGAGGGATGCGTGCGAGGGGACAAGGAAGACAAGGAAGCGAGGAAACGAGGTGTCCAGGCGAGGAGCTCAGGAAGCAGGAGAATCTTCTCTGACTCACACACGGTGGAGCGAGAAACAGAGGTTTACCGAGGGTTGCAAGCCGATTGGTCGGATTCAGGAAAAGTGGAGGGAGAGGAGCGTTTTGAGTCTTCGGCTCCTCTGCTCTGGCTCTCTCTCTCTCCTCTCTCAGAGGAGGGATTTGCCCTATCTTCCCTGGCTTAGCGCACCATTGTGAAAGCAGTGGGAGGATGGAGAGATGCAGAAGGAGAGAGAGAGAGGGAGAGAGAGGGAGAGGATGAAAGGGAAACAGCTGCTGCCTTTAAACTGATGTTCTTCTTATCGTGATATGATACAGGACATGTTCAGTGACTCAGTCATCAAAGAGCTGCTTGGAAACAATTATATCTTCAGCTTTGTGTGTGTGTGTGTGTGTGTGTGTGTGTGTGTGTGGATGGTAAATGACGCATTTTAGGGCGAGTAGCTATATTACAGTGTTCATGTATCTTTGGAGGCCCATTTTCTGCCAGAGGAAGAGAAAATAGACAAAAATTAAAAACTACCCAATAGTTGAACAAAATTAACTTGACTCACTGCTCGATGTTTCATGTTGAAATCCAAACTAGTAGAAACATGGTTGAATATCTTTTATTCGACAAGTGAACAAACATTCAAATATGTAACTAATACGTTTCCAGAGCTGAGAGGATGCTCATTTGGCCAACGGAGAGATTTCAGTCTCCAGTCAAAAGCACAAAGTAGCTTGTTTTTAGGCACATTAGTCACATCATTTTTACCATTTTTACTGGAAACATTACTAACAGGATGACTAACAGCTTTAAAGACTTGTGTTTTTCCATATTGTGGCTGCAGAGCCAGCAGATCAATGGGTGACTAACTACCTTTTCCTTGTGTTCTTCATCCTCCTCTCCCTCTCTTGTTCCCTAGCATCTCTGACTCCCCCCAACGCTTCCTTCTCCTCTGCTCGTTCTTTCTCCCATCCTCCCATCCTCCTTTCCTTTCCTTTCCTCCCCTCCTCCCATCGCCCCCTCCTCCCCTCCTCCCATCGCCCCCTCCTCCCTTCCTCCCATCGCCCCCTCCGCCCTTCCTCCCATCCTCCCATCCTCCCATCCTCCTCTCTTCGTCCCATCCTCCCTTCCTCCCTTCCTCCCATCCTCCCATCGTCCTTTTCTCCCTTCCTCCCCTCCTCCTTTCCTCCCCTCCTCCCATCGTCCTCTCCTCCCATCCTCCCATCCTCCTTTCCTTTCCTCCCCTCCTCCCATCGCCCCCTCCTCCCTTCCTCCTTTCCTCCCATCCTCCCATCCTCCTTTCCTTTCCTCCCCTCCTCCCATCGCCCCCTCCTCCCTTCCTCCCATCCTCCCTTCCTCCTTTCCTCCCCTCCTCCCATCGCCCCCTCCTCCCTTCCTCCCATCCTCCCATCCTCCCTTCCTCCCTTCCTCCCTTCCTCCCATCCTCCCTTCCTCCCCTCCTCCCATCCTCCCCTCCACCTTACACTCTCTCCTTCTTGTCTTTCTGCTTGAGCAGCGTTCACAGCTCCGAGGCCTTTTTTTTCACACTACAGATGGCCATAGTGTTACTCCACTCAAGGCACACACACACACACACACACACACACACACACACACACACACACACACACACACACACACACACACACACACACACACACACACACACACACACACACACACAAACACACCCACACACACAGTCGTGCTTTCCTGACTTTTGGGGACATTGACTTACATTCATTTCCTGGAGACACCAAATGCGAAGGATCATTTGAACCCCAAACAAGCAATTTTGTTGGGATTTAATTGCAACGAAGGGATAAAAGGGATGCCGAAATAACAACATAATGACGGCAATATGTAAAAAGTGCAAAGCCATGCTTTGCTAGGTTTGTCTGCAAGACGATAAGCAAACAACTTTAAAAATGCTCGTTTTCTGAAGGGAGTTTGTATCTAACACTGTAGCCGCTCCATAAACATTTAAAATCACATCATATAGGCATAAATACGGCATCGACCTTGTTGTTTGCACCAAAGACCGTCTCTGGTTTATACATTGTTGGGTCTCTGTATTACTGTAATGTGAGGAAAGATTTGTTTCGTGTTTGGTGTGAACGCACCTTTAACCTTAACCATAACCAGCCTTAACCGAACTCTGACCTTAAACAAGTCTGCACCCTCAAATGTAATGACGTGCTGTTGTCCCCATTTTGTCCTAAAAAACAAACCTCTCACACACACACACACACACACACACACACACACACACACACACACACACTTATACGTCAATGACAACGGAGAGTGCTCTTCTCTCTCTCAGTTTGCCCTTCTCAGAGAGCAGAAGTGTCTCTTGTCCTCAAAAACTCAACTTGCAAAAGATTTGATAGATAGATAGATAGATAGATAGATAGATAGATAGATAGATAGATAGATAGATAGATAGATAGATAGATAATTAGGACATCAAAGCTGGCAGTGACTCTCCCTCAGAGCCTCATTCGGTGACAAACAGCTGTTCTAGCAGCATCCAACTGGGACACAAACACACAAACTTGTGTTTGTGGGGAACACGAGCGCGCCGCTTGCTGTTTGTGTCTTTGATGCTTCAGTTTGAGGTGATCTTCTATCGGACTAAATAACATCAACGCTTTTGACGGCGTTCACCTTCAGAGCAAATTTTCACAAATTCCTGTTATTTTTAGAGCGCTGAGAGGTAAGACATTACTGTCTGTTGTACAGCACTATAAAATAATCTGATGTGGGGTTCCTGCTGGGAAATGCTCAGTGTCTTTTATGGGCTATTAGCATAAGGGGCCATTTTCTCTTATTGAGCCAATGGAGCTGAAGAAAGCAATTACTACAGTACCATATTGCTGGATGGGAGGGTGGGGTTTCAAAACAGAAAAATGTGGCGGAGGAGGAAAATGGCTTAGAGGATCAGCAGAGAGAGAGAGTCAGGGTGAAAGAGGGGGGCAGGAAAATGGGAAAAAAATGAAACGTGGGCGATGGTCACAATATCTCCATGCGACAGAGAAGAGATGAGCGGCAGCAGAGATTGAGCGACAAAAGGCCACACATAAAGGCAGTTAAGATTAACAAAAGCAGAGCGGCGGCCAATCCCGCGGCGTGGCGGAGACTCTCCCGTAATCCCGTCATCCGCTCTAATTTCTATGACGACGAGGAGCTCCATCGGTGACGTCACGGCGATGAATATTCATCAGGTGAACGTGAGCTCTCTCCACTGAATCCTCAGGAACAAACTCGGCTTCACACAAACATGTATACGCATCACTCCAAATACAGGAATGTTGACGAGGAGAAGTCTCGTTGTGGGTCACACCCGGGGTCACAGTGTGATGAGGGGGGGTCTTGGTGGGAATCCCGTCCCTTGAAGGACTACAAACTCATTGCTGAGCTGTAGATCAGTGGTTTCAAACATTTCCTCATCACAGGTTGCATAATTATGATTTAACTTCTTTAATTGTTTCATCTGAATCATTCTGAGGATGTAAGAATGTCGGTTTTTGTATGTGACTCAACTCAAGTTTCATTCGCTCCAAACCAGTTGATGAAAATGGTCCAATTTGCATTTATTTTTTTGGAAACCTTTACTTAATCTCTACCTGGTTGATCAGCTTGTGAACGTGTTGTCGAGGGTCCCCTGGTTGGACGCCGCCGCCGCTGCAGATGACGCCCACTGAAGGTTGTGTAAGCCAGCCATCCCTCAAAGTCATCCGACCGGCGGCTCCTCTCGGGGGAAACAGACGGAGGCCTGATGTGACTGGCGGATAAACACTGTACATGAACGATGCGGCGCTCTCGCAGGGATGCTGGAATGTTATCAGCCATCGTTTTCAATCTCACTCTGATCAGGAGGGGGGGGAAAAAAGTGACAAATAAACAGATAGAGATCCACACACTTCCCTCCCTTTATCGTCTTCAAACACCTTAAATCTGGCACTTCCTCATTAACCTTTTTCCTCTCATCTTCCTCCATCTTTCTTCCCGCCATTCAGACGTCCGTGTGGTTGCCGTGGAGATAAGGTTATCTATCTATCGGACAGCTGATTCACATCTAGTGTGTGCAGGTTTAGGGAGGACTCGTTCACTCACATTCACTCAAACACAAATTGAACTCCACCACAGGCACTTTGAAAAGGTGACTCTTTATTTTCTACTCATTGTACTGTATATAATATTTCCTTTCTCTTTAGATATAGGTAATCATATTTATATCATGTAAGTAAAAGTGTGCTTTTATTCACAGCATGTGTCCGTGTCAGACCGCTGTTAGTTGGAGGTTTACATTATAAAGTATACAGTGAAACTGGCTGGCAGCTATGTGTGTGTGTGTGTGTGTGTGTGTGTGGGTGAGTCAGTGTTATACAGTCAGTGTGCCTGTGTATAGAAAGACGAATGTGAGTGCCAGCATGTTTCTGCATGCATGTGTGTGTGTGTGTGTGTGTATGTGTGTGTTTGTAGAGGACTAAGTATCTCATGATAGGGCTCAGAGGTATGGAGCAGGATTAAAAAGCTGCCCACTGACACAGATTGAAAACAGTTGATCACCTCCAACCTTTTTAAACTCCCGTCACCACACTCGTAGGGTTTTTTTTAAACGATGACCCCAAATTTTTAAGAGAATTTTATGTTAATGCTGCACATTTGTCTTTTCACCCCTTTTTTTAAACTTTCACACAAGCCGTGTTTCTATTCACATGTGTTTTAATGCGCTTTTTGAAGCATCGCACTAGAAAATCTGTATTAATTGAGGTGTTTTTTCGCCTTCACTGAAAAATAAGTGATGCTTAAATGAGTAATCCAAATGCCTTTACTGAATATTTTGACGTAAATCATTTTTTTAGGGGGAGAAATTGGCATTCGGGTGTTCTGGTAGAACCAAAGAGGAGATTTCTGTCAGAATTAACCCATATTACTCAAATTCTTCTTCTATTTTGATTACAGCCAATGTAATCTAAACTGAGTTAAATTCATTGGAAACTTCTCAAAACGTTTGCTTACAATTCCCTTGACAGTTGAATGGAAACTCGGCTGATGACCCCCGGTGAAAACAGAGTAAGGTGGTCCTATCTCCATCTGAACATTTCACCTCCAAGCGATCTGCTACTAGCCTGCAACATACGCTCCCTGAAAACGTTGCTTTCTGCCCGGTCAATGCTACACATAATAAACATGATAACAAAAACTAGAAAGCTTTGTTTTTACGGATGAACGTGTGTTTTTTTGTGGGACTGCTCCATCTTTGTACGAACTCAAATTGGCTGAGAAATACATAAAAAGATAAATTGTCAATAACTCCTCCTGAGTTTTCTGATATTTGTTTTCTAACAGTCCTCAGGTCAGTTTTAAAATCGGACAAAGTCAGGTTACAATCATTTACTGTTAACTGTGATTTTTCTTTTGTATTATATTTTAAATACCCAGACGAAGAGTCTACAGCCGGGCTAGCTGCTCCGCGGTGCTTTGAGCTAAATGCTAATAGCCTGCTGACATGCTGATGTTCAGCAGTTTGGCGTTTTGCTAATTAGCACCAAACACAAAGTGCCGATGAGGTGCAGGTATTTAGTTCAAGGGGAAGTTATTACAATTCGCCCTGCGGGAGACGTGAATGTCTGGTATTAATTTCCAATTCCAAGCCCATTCAATAGTTGGCGAAGATATTTCATTTAAAAACAGCACATGTTAAGCCTCATGGTGGCGCTAGAGGAGGAGTCAGGGGGGTTTCACCGGAGTCAGCAGGGCGCCATGTTTCATGACAATCCATTTAATAGTTATTACCATGCATGGAGCCGCTTGCATGGCTAAAACCCCCCCAGTCTGTAATAATACCAACGTTGCTGGTGTTGCTTTTCTCTGGTTTCGTCTGGTAGCCGGACTCCACTAACATGGCTCAGTAGAGCCTCCTGCACAAATCTGTAATAATCCAGTAGACGTTTATATCACATATACATTGTAGGAATCTATTTTGAAGCTGTTGGGAATCTCAATAAAACTCTCTTCTTGTAAAAGACCGACCGGAATAAACTGCACATGTTCTAGAAGCAGCAACCTTTCACGTACCGGCAGCTAGTGAGCAATTAATGCACGAGGGAGCCTGAACGCAACGTGCGGAGCGAAACTCTGGGAGCCCCGGTTCCAACATCCTGCCATTTTGTTTTTGGGCCCCTTTCATCCTTGGTCAGTCAACCGTGACCAGCCTCGGATATGTTCTGCATGTAAACAACACTTTCTGGATGCTTGGGGCTCCGAAAAAAAAAAAAAGCAGATTTTAATCGCTCTGTACTTCCTGTCAAAATAATATGTGTGAAATGTGAGAGAGGTACAAAATCTCTCCAACTAAAGAGCTAAAGCCTGGCACGGGGGGAAAAGGAATAGGAGGAGGGCCATGGCCGGATGATTTCTGAAATCATGGCTGCTGTTTTAATCCTAGATCGTGTTTAGGGAAGGCTTGAATTGACTGTCTGTGTATCGTCCACTTTAATATTTACTTCTAGTACGAGTCGCTCAAGTCACCTGGAAGAAGAGACACTTTCATGTAAGAGCTCCTACAGACAAACAGTTTTTACAAGCGACCCCTCCACTTGTGTATGCCTGACTTTTCAGGGAAGTTAAAGAACACGAGGACCAGCAGGCTATACGCCGGGGGTTGTGCTGATTCAAGACCAGCTGTCATTAGGGACTCGATAGATTCTAGGCCCCCTCTGCCGATCCCAAATCAGCCTCGCAGACAAGAGAACAACAAGTCAGATCTGAACAGCAGGAGCATCAACAGTCCAGTCAGAGCTTGTAAAACTAAAAAGAAAAGAAGAAAAAAACACCAAATAAGATAAACGTCCCTCTCAGCCTCGTCACATAAACTCGTCATGGTCACATTTTGACAGTTTTACACAATATCCCCGCCACACAAAAACCGCTGACTCCAAAAAAAACAGTCCTCGTATCGTCGTATGGCTGCGTCTGCTGAGGAATGATCGGGGCAGTTAGCTCTAAAACTGATCCCGGTGCGACCGTGGAAAGGTCGCGGGGGAATGCAGAGGAGGTTATACTGGAAGCCCCATGGCTGATCTGGGAGCTGTCTGAAGGCAGGACAGGCAGGCACTGGGTGCACGGGTGAGGAGAGGCTAACTGTGCGCACACACACACACACACACACGCACACACACACACACACACAAACATGCAGGCACATGACTCCACCCGTAAGCCCTCCTCACACAGTAACCTTGTACGTGTTAGTGTGTGTGTGTGTGTTTGTAGTGCAAAGTGTATCGTGTGTTTGTCTGTCCCGTTAAATTCACATTTCTCAACAGTTCTTCTGGTCCTCCGTGTGTTTGATTAGCTGGCTCAGTGTACTTGTAGTTCCATTGAGGAGCGACACATCAGCGACAGAAACAGTTTGTTGTTTTTTTTTTTCTCCCAAAGAAACACTTACAATGATTTTTTTTTTTTTTTTTTTTCCAAACATGACACAGTGATTTTTCTTTTTCACAGGACACACTTATCCCCACACCGCACTGGCTGAAGCTGTATGAGTGTGTGTGTGTGATCATTATGGAATGTGTGTGTGTTTCTATACTTATGAGGACCTATATCCCATACGTACATTTGAATGTTTTGTTTTTCATGTCAGTTTCCAATTCGGGATTAAGGATTTGTTTCAACTTTAATTATATAATATCTAATATCTCAATTTGGTATATAGTAAATAGATTTTATTTAATTCCAGGGAAACTAACATAAAGCAAATATTAATCACACTTTGCTGTGATGTGTTCCTCTTTATTTTAAGGGACTTTTTGGAGCCGCAAGGGAAGAAGGGAAGATTTTAACCATTTTATAGAATAAATCAGAGTGAAAACAGCAAAGCAACCCCCTTATAATATGCAACAATTAATCACGGCAGTCCTGAAAAAGACATTACTTTAGTGAGATCTAAAATGTTGAAAGGTTTTTTATTATTTTGCCTCTCAGTCTTAAAAAAAACAAATATTTTTACGCTTCATAAACGTATTTGTTTTTACAGACTGCTGTCTTTCTGCATTCAGCGCCTGTACAAGATAACAGAAGTCCTCAAAAGTATAGTAACCTGAATGCATGTGTGTGTGTGTGTGTGTGTGTGTGTGTATTGCACTTTCAGTGTTGAGTGTCCTGCTGATAAACTGTAAAGTCGACCTCTGGCACCAGTGAGGTGAGGTTAATGTCCACGAAGAGATCGTCCGAGCGCTCCACTGTCTCTTCCTCTCCTCCTGTCAGAGGCTTCAGATGTGATCGTAACAACACAATCTCACAAACCACATCAAAGTAGAAAATGAAACTAGAATAATAGAATATTACAAAGACTACGACCCCCTGCTTCCCCAACTCTGAGCCCCTCTCCATCAAACCCCCCCGTTGATAGATAGAATAACTATAATATGTGACAGAGTTTGTCATCCTCTGCACAGTGGCACCTTTAGAGTAGAATATTTCTTTTTTTTTCTTTTTCTTTTACTAATAATACAATTATTTGTTGTTGATATCAGAGTATCAAAGCTGTATGGCGGTAAGAAGAGATAGAGGTCTAGTCTCAAAGAGCACCCTGCGCTCTATTGGAGTAAACATCGTTAAACACAGCACAGGCCTTCACGGGGCCCGCGGGCCCTTGTAAGGCGTCTTAAATGTAGCAGGATCCCTTACGGAGCATAGAGATAGGGTGCCATTTGAGACTCGATTAGAGATAGAGCGAATGTAAGCACTGGAAGCGGATGGATATGGCATGCATGGTTTGAAAAAGGTCAATGCTGACATGGCTCATGGATGCGGTTCTGAACTCTGACCCCTAACAGACCCTCAGGATCCGAGTGGCCTGATGTGCTGAGCTACATAGCTACTACTGCTGAATCAGTATACTGCAGGAAATCCTATACCAAAGAAAAAATAAATGAATCCATGATCTAAAGCTAACCGGGAGCCCATGATATACAGGAAACATTTTGAGTAATATTTGGCTCTAAGTATGATTAACAATATTTTTGCTAATATAGGTTTCATCCTTAAGCTAACTTAAATAATTCATTAAAATTGTCCTACCTCTGCTTAAGGCAATGTTCTTAATCTCTAATTACTTCAGGAAGTTACCCATCTGACCTAAAGTTAGCCAAAAAAATAAATATAATAAAGCAGCTAAAGGCTAACCTGTAGGCTAACTCCCATGAGTAGAAGGTACTTTTCCTCTCCCTCCACTTCCCTTTTAGCGTGAAGCGTGTTACATCGTTCGTTAGCCATTCAGCTGCTCTACAAACGCTTGTTCGTGTGCAAATGTACTTTGCCTTTCCTTCCACATAACACCCTCCAAAACGACGCCGCTGCAGCGCTGAGCATAAAAAGCCCTTGTGTGCTCCTGTCCTTAAAAAATTAAAAGCCCTTGCTTGGAGAAAAGCGTATTTTTTTTTTCTCATCCCTTTCACAGCCCCGTGACAACTGCTGATGTTGTAGTTAGCTTGCAAAATTAATATTTACATGCGGAAGGACAGCGAGGGCGAGTCCGCGTCGATGCACGTTTTTTGTCCCTTTAAGCTCCCTTTATGGCATAAAAAGACAGCGGGTAAAACAGCAGCGTCATAAATTAAACAGTATGACTGAGATTTAAAACATCTTTTATTATCAGGGTAATAACTCTCAAAAGTGGTGTGACGGTTTCAGCTCGGTGACGTCTCATGGTTCGTTTTTGTACAAAACAGTGCAATGGTGGCTTAAGGAGGTAAAGAAGGAAAAAAAAAATGCATTATTTCCCTCCTCTTTGAGTTTCACACTCACCCTTTTTCTACTTCCAGCCCCAGAAAAAGTTTGATAAAATGTTAACATTTACACTAGCTACTCATGTTCTCTCTCCACAACTCTTTCTCTCTGTTTTATGGCTATTTTTGGTCTCCTCCCCTTGTGTGTGTGTGTGTGTGTGTGTGTGTGTGTGTGTGTGTGTGTGTGTGTGTGTGTGATCAGGTGTTGTCCAGCGATGTGATGAGCGTTTTTTAACGTGAATTAAAGTATGCGTTCCCACGTCCGACATTTACATCGGACAGAGGTAGAGATAGATCCCCCGTTGCTAGGAGATGACTGTGAATGGTATAAAACCAGAAAACAAGCTAAATTAAAGCCTGATGACTTTGTTTTAATGGGAACGTGATCAGTTCCCAGTCCAAAGCAGCACAGAGGCAGTATGTAACATGTATAATCATAGATTATTATATTTTTAACCACCTCTCCTTATCTTAAACTATAAAACGGGTCAGAGAGTGCACCGACTTTCTGTTCTGTATTTTTTATGTGAGAGATGGATGTAAATGTATTGATGTGTCACAGTAAAAACTGTCCAGGTGTTTGAAATATGACCATGGCTGCGTACAGGCTCGTGTGTGTGTGTGTGTGTACAGTGTGTGCATACGTAAGGGAGATAAAAAGGAGGAGAGGCCGTGAGTGACAGCTGAATGGATCCAGCACAAATCCTCTGAATAATACATGAGACTTCTGCCATCTATTCCATCTATTTATCTTTTTAAAACTGTGCGCCACATATGAATTCATCCTCAGCGGATCCTCCATTGGAGAAGAGAGGTGGACTTTTTAGACTGAAGGGAACATTTGTTGTTTTTTTCTCTCTCAGCTGAAATATTTGATATTTGATAAATATTCTTCTGGCAAGAAAAAAAAAAAAAGACAACTTTTTTTTTATTTTTATGAAATTCATCTGAAATATATGCACCAAGAGGTAGTGGGCAAACAAAAAAAAAATGTCCATCTGTTTGTCTTTTTGGCTCTGCCTTAAAGCATATTCACAGCTCAGCGGTCTCCCCTCCACAGTAACCCTGAACCAACAACCTCCAGAAACCCTAACTAGTCTACGAGCGACACCGACGGAAGACGGGACCTAAAAGAGAGAGAGAGAGAGGGGGGGAGAGGGGTGAGGGGGAGGTGTGCTGAGGGTGGCAGTGAGGCGAGTTATGGGGCTACACGGGGGAGATGTGGAAGGTGGAAAGGGTGATGAGTGAAGGCGGACGGACAGACACATATTTGATCATCTCTTTAAAAGGTGAGAAAAATAAAAATAAATGAAGAGATGACTCGTGTGGCTGAAAACTGGGTTAAAAGGAAGCACCAATGATCTAAACGTTACCATCTAAAAAGAGATTCAGTAGGTTTGTTGAGTCACACCTTTCCACCCTCTAACAGCTGATCTGGAGTCAGTGTACTACGCAGGTTTAACTGACCTGGGATCAGAGAGATGGGGGGGGGGGGGGCGGGGCGGGGGGGAAATGTTAGGAATGAGCTCAATTCACTTTCAGTTCAGTCTCTGTTATGAAGTGAGCTTTTCCCCATCCATCAATATGAAAGGACTATATATATACACAATATGTATAGAAAATAATAACTAGTGCCACAAACGTGTGCCGCCATAAAGAGACAAACTGCGTCTTCAGTTTTCTGTTTTGGATCCGGCTGAACTGAAAATGAATCAATCCCGATCCTGAGGTGTTAAACTTCCGCACTCTTACATGGCATCGTGATCAGAGAAGACAGCTCGGAGCTCTAAGGCTGTTCCCTGCACTAATCCACCTGCTAGCCACAAAAAGGTCAGGAGGGCAGAGGTCAAAAGGTCAAAGATCACACAGAGTCTTTCACCTCTTTCCTCTAATTCACATTATTTTCACTTTTTCGTCTTTTTTTTTTCTTTTAAGGAGAAGTTGCCCCCGAACAAGCGAACCCACTTACGATATGCTTTTTAAAACTTGGTTCAATCCCCGTTTTTTTCCTCCTCGGAACAAAAAGCCAATTTATGAACACCATGAACATAAACTGAATGTGCCTTTTCGTATGTAAGGAGTTACAGGTATTACTACAGTGATATGTGGTAAAAGTGGAGTTGGGAACAACTTCTCCAGTAAAACCGACCCTGCTACACACACTGGAACGCTCACAGGGCTCAGGATTCACAGTAGCAAAGGCTAAAAGTTCACAGTTCACAGTCAAAGTTTATCAAACCCCCCGTTCCCTCCCCGAAACCCTGTGTGTCCCCCGCTTTAGCTCGCACTCCCCCTGTACTTCCCATCATCCTTCTCTTTGATGCTCTGAGCGATACACATATATATCTGCAGGCAGCACCTCTCAGACGGGCGTGGTCCTGCGGTTGGGGTCCTTGCTGTAGTCTTTAGTGAGCGTGCTGCTCTGGAGGAACTCCCTCTCCGAGTTGAGCAGCCCGCCCAGGACGCCTCCGGGTTTGGTGCCGGCGTTGCCCGCCTCCCGCGGGTTCAGCGTGTACATGGGCATCTCGGAGGCGGCGGGCCCTGTGTAGCCGCCTTTCCCCAGCGGGGAGGCGTCGCGGCTCGGGGCCTCGGAGGAGCGCACGCTGGAGCGGCGCCGGAAGCGGTAGCGGTAGGACGGGATGCGGCTGAAGGCGGACTTCTTGATGAGCTCGGTGCGGGACTTGGCCCGTAGCTTGCGGTGCTTCTCGATGAACATGTGCACGGCCAGCACGCCCACCATCTCCGCCATGATGAAGGAGAGCGCGCCGAAGTAGAAGGACCAGCCGTAGGAGTAGGACTTTTTGCTGTCGCTCTGGCCCGGGTCACCCGAGTTGGCTGAGATGTAGACAATAATTCCTATGATGTTACTGAGACCTGGAAGGGAAGGAGGGGGAGAAAGAATAAGAGTTGGAAAGGATGCAACTATTTAAAAAGGCAAGAGACAGAGATGTGTACAAATAATGCACAAGAATAAATAGAAAACCAGAGCTTTTAGCTCGAGCTAAATGCTAACATGACGATATTTAGAAAGTATAATGTTCCCAATATTCATCTTATTTTAGCGTGTTTTAATTTTGCAGGCATTTAGTCATAAACCAAAGCTTTGGATTATTAAAAACTAACGTAAAAGTTTAACCTATGTTTGAGCTAAGGGACGTACTATTCAATGGTTCAATGGGTTAAATGTCTGGGCCAATACTCATGGAAATGCATCAAATAGCTATTAAGATATCTCAGTCTGAACCAAAGTGGTGGACTGACCGAGACGCTTTAAGATACGGTTAAACGGCATATTAGTGAGAATAAAAATGAATGGAAATTTGAGAGTAAGACAAAAAAAAGTGAGTAGAGGCCGACTGGGAGGAGGCCAAAAGAAATAAAGCAAAGTAACGGGGAGGAGGGCGTCGGAGGGAGCGGAGCTGCGTAGAAAGTCGTTGCACACAGCTGGGCTCTCTTATTCTATATCATTAGTCCAGATACATGCAGTGTGGTGGAACGCACTGGAATGGGGGACAATTATCCCGCTGTAATTAACCAGAATCAGCCCCACACTATTGTGGTAAATAATTACCAATTTGGCTCCATGAATTTACTCCCAAACCCAATGGGACCCTACACATCCCAGTGAACAGCAATTACTGTACAACCCCTTTGTGTGTGTGTGTCAGGGGGCAAGAGCATAAGTGTGTGTGTGTGTGTGTGTGTGTGTGTGTGTGTTTATGGGAGACCAAGTGTCAGCATCCGAGTGATAGATTGTGTGTGTTTGCGTGTTGACGCTCTCACACCCTGGCGGAGCATCGCAGCGGCGTGGTGGTATTCTTGCTGATTGATTAATCAGCCGCTGTGCCCAATTTCCACACTGCGGCTCCTCACGCCGGCACTTCTGTGTGCTTTCGAGGCCTAACGGGCTGCCTCTGCAAATATTGGAGTGCCGCACCAGATTTGAGTGGCTCCACGGCAACTACACACACACACACACACACACACACACACACACACACACACACACACACACACACACACACACACACACACACACACAGGAGCCCCCGCGTTTCCGTCTCAAACGAAGCATCCCTTGTATTTGAAATGATAGGAATTCCCCGAGATGGAGGTTTTTTGAATCGGGTCAGGGCATTTAAAGTCATTTGGCTGGTACTGCAGCTAAGATGGCTGCTATATTGTGTTCAACAGTGTTGCCATGGAGATGAGCATCAGCACACTTACATATCACAGCTCGCTGCAACTCATGCACTCTGCGAACCAATAGAATAAAACTCATTTCCCCTGCACCCACACACAAAGTAGCATTGTAGGTGTCCATAAGGACGCTCATTATTTATGTATTTGGGCTTTAATCAATATTTATACACAAAAGAAAAAGTACGTATTAATATTATATTCTACTTCTGCATATAAACGCCCTAAATGGAACACATTGTAACTTTAAATATTGGAGGATTGTTTGGCGAGGGTGATCAGTTTAAATCAGATCTGCTCATTTCAACCTAATTTAAAGTGAATCCTCGGGGGGAAATCGAGTCACCGCAGTGGCAAAAATAATCACAAACACAATCCAAGCATAAAACACAATACAAAAACATTTAATCAGCGACATTAACAAAAGAACAAAATCAATACGTGAATATGTAAAGCCAAGAGGGTTAACATTTGGGCTTAAACGTGAAACGTTATAATCAATATGCAAAAAGATGCGTCCTTCAGTGAAGAACAACGAGCTTCCTGCTCTAAATGCAGGACCTACTTTATGTAAATGATGATACTAAAAAAAAAAAAAAAAAAAAAAAAAAGACATATGCGGCGCACGCTGACCTGCAGAGACGAAGAAGATTCCTGCACTGAGGATGACGTTGTGTCGGCTCCGGTAAAACTCACTGGCGGCCACGCAGAGCCCCCCGAGGAACAGCAGACCCACGCTCATGATGGGGAAGATACTGGAGGCACGCACAGCACCTGTACACACACACACACACACACACACACACACACACACACACACACACACACACACACACACACACACACACACACACACACACACACACACACACACACACACACACACACACACACACACAAGAAGAAGAAGAGTGGGAACACATTTATAACTGAACATTCAGTGTCTGCAGAATGAAGCCCATGAAGGATAACTGGAGGTTTACATTTGGGTTACATCAATAAAGTTGAGGGAAAGAGGCTTTGACTCCACACTGTGCAAACAGATCTCAAGTACCAAATAGTCAAAATGTTCAAAATGTGCATTTTCGGTTGGTGGATATGAATACAGGCTCCAAAATTGTTTTTAAGGCGTTTGGAAAATAGCAAGATTATATGATGTTATGGATTATTATAGAGATATAAATGTGATGGTAGAGATAGCAACCTATAAATCTATGCTCAGGAGATTAAAAAGCAGTTTGGAAGACCAACAAATGCCGGTTTAGATTTGAATCACAGGGAAGAACCTCCTTTTATTGTTGTTTCTCCGTTCTCTACCTGCACCTCACTTGTATTCATTCATTATTTTATTTTTGTAGAAATGTCTCATCTGGTAAAGATCTATTTACCGACCCCTTCTATAAAGTCCAGAATCTTTATGTCACGATTCAGGAGGATTACACATCTTAAAATAGCAGATGGTAAACTATACGAAGCAATGGGTCGAAGAGAGAAAAAAAAAGAAGAATAAACTAGAAAACTGTCAGAATTCCTACAGGGATGAATGTGAACACTCTTAAAGCTGAAAGCCGGTACATTAACGTCATAGTCGCTGTTTTATTTCAAATCCACTGTGCTGGAGGGCAGAGCTGAAACAATGAAAAATGTGTCACTTTGCACAACACACACACACACACACACACACACACACACACACACACACACACACACACACACACACACACACGCACACACACACACACAGTGTGCCGCTACATGCTCGACTGAGCCTGAATCCAGAACATGTTAAAGCATTCAGAGGCCTTGTTTCAGAGAGAGAGAGAGAGAGAGAGAGAGAGAGAGAGAGAGAGAGAGAGAGAGAGAGAGAGAGAGAGAGATGGACATGAACCAAGACAGATGGGCGAGTCGCACCGACACATATGCAAAGTAAGGGCGAGCAGAGATGATGGAGATGGAAGCGAGGCCGCAGCGGGAGTCAAACATTTGTCAGACGCCCATATGTGAACATGACGTGACAACATATTGACGGATATCTCGCCAGCAGCTCGCCACGCTGAACTGGACCGAACCACGTCGAACAGCTGCAGGTGCATCATCACCACCACCATCACCATCATCATCATCATCATCACCACAAACACATAAATTAATCTGTTTTCCGTCCTGGTCTCCCTTCAGTGTGACTGACAGCTGCGCTGACCAGCGATGTGGTGTGGCGGAGCGTACAAGCCCCGCCCCCCGTGGCCCACACCCCTGGGCTGTATGAAATGCCGGTCACTAGGTCCCCGCTCCCTATTGGCTGGCCCGGCTCTGAGGCCTGTGATCTAATTGGCTGCCTCTGGGGATGTTGCTCCGTGTTCAGTGGAGCAATGAAAAAAAAGAAGCACAGGCTGAATCCATTCCCCCCCTTTTTGTTGTTGTTGTTGTTGTTGTTGTTGGCGTTTTCTCTCCCCGTCCATCTTTACTCGGTGTTTATGTGGGAGAGAGAACAGAAAGCCCCTCCTCTCGGTTTTCCACTAAACCGTCTCCCCATCCTCGATGCAGCATCCGTTTCACTTCTGTCCTATTCCTCCGTCTGTGAAGGTGCTCCTCCTCCCTCCTTCCTCCATTTTCTCATTATGACAATGGTTGTTTTCCTCTCCTCATTTTTCCTCACATATTAGGGACTCAAACATCTGTTTACTTCTCTCCGTTAAACCTTCTCTGTTCGTCTATCTGGGATGTTATCATAGCTGTAACACTGCAATACAAGAAAAGTGCTGCTGCTTCTTTATTTTCACGCCTCAGTCTTTGTGCGTGACATCATTCCTGTTTCCATGTTTCCAAATTTAAGACCTCTTTTACAACAACTGCTGCTACTCGCCATCCAGGGAGTTTTATATAGAGCATATTTACGTAATGAGATCAATGAAGGCTGGCGGACCGTAATAAATAGACATTTTTTTTTGTAATAAATATATATTGCAGTGAGTAATTTTGGACACAGCCCAAATCTGTTAGCTTCAGTTATCAAATGGTAAATCTGCCAACGGAGAGCGTGACAGCCGTAGCAACAGTAACTAAGGGGATGCTCAATTCAAGTATTGGGATGGGTTAATATACTATAATGAATCATGAGTCATTAATATGTTATATTGTTGTTAAAGTGCGTACTATTCCAGTAAGACACCGATATGCTCTTTTTCTATATCCCAGGTTTTATTTGTTGTAAGAAAACAATGAAAATATTTTCCGTTGACTGTCTGTTCACCCGTTTGTGTCCCGATGGTGACGCCGCGTAAAAGGTTCCTAATAGGTTCCACTGATAAATGTATGTTTCAAAAAAAGGGGTTTTAAAAAAGCATCATCGTCCAACTTACGAAGGAGGTATTCAGCAGCATCCGCTTCATAATCCGCATCCTCCGGGAAGTGATCAATCTTCTTACACACACCTCTGAATGTTCCTGTGGAGGAGAAGACACAGACTTCAGATCAGATCTTTATCGCTCCAAAAGAGACAATTAAATACCGACTGTTTTACCTTCTACTTGTCTCTACAGGACTGAATATCCGTATAGAAACCATGAAGGCAGTTGAAGTCTTGGCATTTGCTAAAATTATCAACATAAGTCAATCAATTAAAACCAAAAATATACCCTATAGCCATTAGCTCTGTTGGCTATCAGTATCCAAACAGATACATCCTTTATCATGAAAATGTTAAACAAAAGAGCAAAAAAGTGGGATTGCTTTTGTCAATCAATAATCATACGTCTTCTTACAGGGGGGTGGGGAGCATGCACACACACACACACACACACACACACACACACACACACACACACACACACACACACACACACACACACACACACACACACACACACACACACACACACACACACACACACACACCACTTTGAATACAAAAACACACACTAAAGTACAGACATCACGTGGACACACACATCAACCAAGCTCATTAAACTGATACATGAACACAATCAATCACGGTTGTAAGTAAAAGCCTTTTTGTTTAAATCAGTGTGTGTGTGTGTGTGTGTGTTAGTGTGTGTGTGTGTGTGTGTGTGTGTGTTGTATTGACGAGAATGCAGTCTCCTAAGAGCGTGCCGTGTGTCAGGCAAAGTGACTCATCCTCCTTTGTGCAAATCCTCCACAAACACACGCACACACATACAATGTACACACATCCATTTATGTGTGTGTGTGTGTGTGTGTGTGTGTGTGTGCATGTAGCGTCATTCCCAACCATCATTCAGTCCCATTCACACATGGTCAACACCACAGGGGGTATGAGAGAGGGGGAGAGGAGAGAAAGCGAGATGAAGGAGGATGAAGAGAGAGGAAGTGGCGGTTGAAAGAGGTTTGGTGGTGAAACGGCGCGGGAGAATGAGAGAGAAATGGGAGGATAGATGCCGGCGAAGGAACAACGGACGACTCAACCTAATTGCTTATTTGCATATGAAGAGGTTCTTTCCAGCACCCACACTCATAAAATCATTCATAAAGTGATTCATCCAGCTCACGCAGGCAGAGATGCTAACTAACCTCTGAAGGAGACTCTGATTAACAAGAAGAGAAAAGGCGTTCATGGAGTGTTTGATATCGTGAAGATTTGGTAAAGTAAATGTAAAAACTTTATGTCGTGCCACATTGACAGATGTAGCGCCGATTAGACAGATACTAAGATATCACAAATGATCATTCATGAGTGGATTTTTTTTATTTGGTTGAAAATGCTGGTTTATAGAGGAAAGTAGCCACACATTAAAAACAATGATATCTGGTGATCCAGTGTGAGTTTTTGTGTTAAGGACCACATACAAGCAAACATCAGCAACTATTTTGTAAGGAAATCTACAAGAAATCATAAAACTCATATGATTTTTGTCAACTAATCGATTTGTTCAATCAAAATCAATAAAAAACTGACTTTATCCACTATGAATCACCAACAGCACAACAGCTTAAATCATGTTTTTTATCGAGATGTCCTCATAAGTTTCTTAGAAAAATGTCACTCAGCATTAAAAAGCATTAATAATGACTAATCGTCTACGAACAAAGCCAGCGATTAGACTGAGAGGGGGCAACAACTTTGATTAATTAATGGATTTTTCACAATTTTCAATCTTGTGGACTGGAAACAATAATTCATGTGGAATATAATCAGGTGCACATTTGTTGGGGACTATTTTCTTCTGAGGATTAACACACATTTGGTGTGCTTGGCGGCAGCAGGGCGGCGTGTGTGGGATTTGGCTGTAGACAGACGACGCTTTGTTAGCCGGATGGATCCATTGTTGGTTTTTGGTCTTTTTCATGGGGTTTGTTAACGTGGCCCGGTTTGACTGGAGCCACAGAAGGTTAGCGTAGCCCGAGCTGCTCCTGTAGAACAAATCAAGGCGTGAAGCGTTTCCCATCAGAGCTCAGCCTTGTGACTGCCGGACGGGGAAATTTATTAAACCTCCCGCCTTTTAATGTATCGAACCGTCCTGATGTACGGAGCGCCAAACGGCTTCACGCAGTGAAACGCCAATGAAGCGATACGCCGCACATGAACACAGAGGACGGGCAGAGAGCAACGGGGAGATGGATGGCTGCTTTTATTTCTCTCTTAGTGGACGAGAATCTAAATCACAGCTGAACACACACACAAACACACACACACACACACACACACACACACACACACACACACACACACAAACACAAACACACACACACACACACACACACACACACACACACACACACACACACACACACACACACACACACACACACACACACACACACACACACAGTCATTAAGGCCAGCGTGTGGACCTCTAGGTCAGCATGTTCATCATGATGTGTGAGTAACAAACAGTGCACAGGGGAATCTTTAAAACAACACACACACACACACACACACACACACACACACACACACACACACACACACACACACACACACACACACACTCTGTATTGTTAGTATGTTGCACACCTGGGTGGCAAGTTTTGTTCCTTTGTTATTTAATTTTCAATAATGGCTAAAGAATAGTGTGCTACTTGAAAAAGATTTACCGATTACAGATTACCAGCGTAGCATTACAGCATGGTGTAATTAGTAAGCTAGCTAAGTGGCTAGCCGCTAAAGTAGTAAAATTCAACAACTTATCGCTTCATCCACACACTGTCAGAAAGAGCACTGCTATCGCCAGATAGGTGACAGCTGTGATATCATTTTCTGTCGCCAGAGTTGCATGAAAGCATGGCGGAATTAGCTAGGCGGAATTAGTTAGACTACTAATTCCACCATGCTTCCATGCTACATGCTGGTTATGGGGAAAATAAGCCCGACAGCGAACAATATGTTCACCTTTCTAATAATTTAGCCCACTGCGGTGCAGCAGCTGTTATAGTTAGCAGAAGGCTAAGCTAAACTATTAGCTACATTTTCACGCCATCTCTGAAGGGCTTCACCGACATTGTGGCTCGAATCATGCTTCATCTCAAATGCATGAACCAAACCACACAGCAAGAGGACATTTCAGTTTGAAATCAAGATTGTCTTCCACCGAGATCCAGATGTAGAATCAGGTCTAAGAAGGATTTAAACAACAGATTTATTGGCTTGTCCAGCTTTGGCTAAAGTATGCACTTGACAGGATGAATGTGGATCAGTCTAAATTAAAACAAAGGAAGTACAATAACAATCTGGATCAACAGAACAGATACAAGTACAACAGCAACCATGCATGAGTGTGTACTCGTCATGTATTTCTCAGCCCCCATTGGGTTTCGTAGCGCTACCTCCAAACGTTGCATCAGTGAGTCAGTAGCTGTCACACCGACCTATGACCTCATCAAGGAGAACAACAGTAAATGAGCAACACTTTACGAACAAACCCGTCAAACAGACGGGTTAGAAGAGATCATTTCAACTAAACCCGGCACAAAAGCAGATTCTGGATCTGATTACGTCCCTCTGTCTAACTGTGTTCTCTCTCCTTCTCTTCCTTTGACGCCTGCTTACACAACGTCACCACTTTTTCCCCGGCTTTATCAATCTGCTTTTATTTCCCTTTGTGTCTCCCAGCCAGCGTATTGTGTGAACGAATGTTAATTCAGATTGCTTATGCTGTAAACCCTCAACTTCAATGATATTAGCCCTCCAGGTTACATTGGCTTATTTGAATATCACTAAGCTTTTTGGCTCAGGAGAACAAACCCAGAGGAGACGGAGGAGGCATAGAGAGACCACCTAAAACCTATTTTTTCGTTTTTAGTGGAGGTGTGAGTCTTTCATTGACGACGGTACAACCTTTCACATATCAAATATCTCATCTATACGGGAATAAATCAATTTCTTTTGTGCTCATGTAAACATCGTGTCAATCGATCTGATCAAAACCAGGATAAAGCTCATAACATGGACACTCGTGTAACTCCATGACGGCTGACTGATAAGAGTCCTCTAATTACGAGCCCGTATTAAAATGCAACACAAGTAGTAGATATTGACAAGCTGGTCACTGCAGCAGAGGTTATTGCAGCAATTAAAGCCCCTTTTTTCCCCACCAAGCTACCAACTGAAGGACGAGGCTCAGTCACAGTGCACTTCCTAATGGCCACTTCCATTATTAAATGTACACAGCAAAAATTATAGTGGCCATTTGGATGTAGTCCTGCCCAATATTGTTTCGCCCGATGAGATAAAGGTAATAAAATAATACGACTACTCGGGCAGTGTGCTCGAAAAGTGCATGTGGACACGTCGGATTAAGACTCTTTTGTTTATACAATATCTGGTCACAGTATGGAGAGAGACAAAGATGCCAATTCCTGTCATTCAAGCAATCAAGCCACCAACCAAAGCAATTCATAGGAACCTGTATGCAAAGATAACCAGTGGAACAGAACATAAAGTTTTACTATATGCAGATGACATTCTTCTTTATGAACCTCTGTCATCTCTGCATAGATTCTGTCATATTTGAGGCTATAAAAGGTAAAGTAACCGGAAAGCAAACTGACACCGATGTCCTTTGACTGATGCCTCTTTAGTTTGCTCCCTGTAGATTCAAATACCCTTGAATATGCACAATTAGACCCTCTAGTATCCCTCCTCCAGGTATACTAAAACTCAAAACAAGACAAACTCCTGGGATCACAAGCTGGCAGAATAAACACAGTCTAGATAAGAAACACAGATTTTATGGGTTCCAAATATATTTGGTGGTACTAAACCTTGGTATCATCTAAGAAATTACGATGCCAGTACCAATACCAGTACCCTGACAGTGACACCGATACACAGAGTGGTTCATGCATTATCCATCTAAATACCGAGCTTGGTATCAGGTTATTTCTTGATATCTTAAAAAGGTATTGAGTACTGATATCCCTCCCTAACTGTTACCTACCACCACCATAGGTTTTATATTCATCACTAGCCTCAAATAATTACAATTTCCCCTCTCTGGGGATAAATGTGGGATGAAAAATGTACGAAAATATTCAACACAGTTCGAGGAGTCAGAGTTGTTGTTTCTGGGTTTTTTTCCATTCTAATTAACAGCAAACTAACAGTAACACACACACACACACACACACACACACACACACACACACACACACACACACACACTTAAATGCACACACACACACACACACATACTAAGATAGCGAAAACACGCGCGCTGGAAGCATCTATCAGGAGACATTTGCCTCACAAAGGTCAACGTGGCCTGAGGGCAGCTGCGACCACAGCCGCAGCAAGGCATTATGGGACATAGCAAATGGAGATGGGAGTCCAGTATGTGCGCGATTGTTTGCCAGTGCGTCTCAATGAGTCATGTGATTTCATTTCGCCTACTGGGCCCCGTATACTGCCGCTGTCACTTCTGTAGAACATTGTGCAGCACTGTTTCTTGGTGAGCCATAAATCTTGGACGTCAGAGTTCAGAGCATATTTAGAAAGCATAAAAGAAAGAAAACAAATACAGTAAACACAGAGGAACATCTCCTCGTGCTATATATAGTATATAATAATCGCAGCTCCCAAACAGGCCTGTCTTCACTGAATATTTAAGTAATGAAGACCTTTGTTAGAATGCCAAAAAGCCATACTTTAATGGACAGATAATTAATAATACAGCTCCCGTTTTCGTCTCTTGAGATGGACACACAGAAACACACACACACACGCGCGTAAATGTTATGTAATATTAACAGTAGTACAGCAAGTCCGAGGGCTAAAGAAATGAGAGGTAGAGCAGAAACATTTTCCATTTCACTGACTCTTGACTAACCGTCGGCTGTTCTTACGAGTGCCCCGCTACAGACACACTTTCATTATTTAGTTTTACCCCACATCTTACTTTCCCTTTTTGCACCTCCGTACCTCTTTCTCACTCTCGTCTGTCTCCCCCCCTTCCCCTCCCCCCCGCCGTCTCTAACTTCCCCTGGTAGGCCTGCTCCCTCTGCTGTTTTTCTTCTCTCCATCTGTTCAAATCATCTTATTTAACCTTCGTCTTCGGCTGAAACCGGGGTTGAAAAGGGTCGGCAGATTTCATACATTTTTAATGGGAATTCAGGTCAAACTCTTTGTACAAGCAGCATTAAATGAATACATTACAGATCAATCAATCTATATCCTCATATCAACAATTGATAAGCAGATAACAAACCGTATGATTTGGTAAAACTGAAATATTTTGCCTGCTGTATCAGCGTAGTTCTGCTGAAATACAAGTAATGCAGTATGCATACTAAACATCTAGTGAAAATATTCCACCAGGATAAAATAGTGCCTCAAATCAAGGTTAAAAAAGGAGACAAACACAAACAGCACTGTGTGTCCAGATGCCCCCATGATTGTGACCAGCTGGCCATGAGGGGCCAGCGGTTTGTCCTTGATATAACTCTCTCTCACACAAACACAAGTCAAACACGATAACACCATACGTCACTGTAGATGACAGAAAACACAGAAAAAAACACTATAATCAACCAAGAAAGATTCAGGCTATTAAAATGTATAATTTACTTTGAAGGTTAAGGGAAGAAAATCAGGTGAAGGTGTTGAAACAAAAAAGCTTAAGCAGTTTGGGCAAAATAAATAATACATAATCAGTTATTTCCACATGAGTAAAGCTATCGTCAACATGCTAACATGGCGTTTTTGTTCATCATCTTAGTTAAGCATGTTTAGCATGATAACAAGAAAGGTGCACTCAGGGTGCAGATCTCCACCAGGTGTGTTTGCAACGACCACTTTCACACTATTGGGTGATTGAGTGAATACACAACTAAAATTGGCATAAAACATGCCTCATTCAACTCAAAATTATTAATGAAGACGTCATTAGCTTCTAAGGTGTTTGACCGTAAACCAAAGTATCGGACAAATTCAAATTTTGACCTGATGATGGGACCAGATGGGAATTTAGGGGATTATCAAAGTTCTTACAATCCATCTCGAGGGGAGCCTGTGTTTAACAAATGTCCTGTTTTTTCACTCAAACCCACCCATGTGAACCTCACGGTGGCGCTAAATCAAATACAAAGAGATCACCAAAGTCATTAGGGTTCATCATCTGGGAACCACGAATGTCAATCCATCTTATAATTGCTGAGATATTATTTAAGTCAGGACTTCCCTAGAGGTCAGGAATTGACGAGACTAACCTCTGTTGTTGGATGCGGACAGCGATGTATCTCGCGTGTAGCGTTACGGTCGTTCTGCGTCAGTGAAGCTTAAACATTCGTCCGTTTTTTAGTCATCGCAACAAAACGGCCGATGCTGTAGTTATTGTGGCGAGGAGAAGCCTCGTTCCGAGGGGAGCTGGCCCTAATCAGTTGAGTCCGAAAGCTGCATGTGTGTGTGTGGTCCATCTCAATTTGCCACATTCACACACACACACACACACACACACACACACACACACACACACACACACACACACACACACACACACACACACACACACACACACACACACACACACACACACACACACACACACACACACACACACAAACACACGCACACACATGCAGAATATAAAGGGTTTTGTCAACTAGAAAACAGAAGAGAGGGAGAGGACGGAGTCGGTAAGGGAGAGGAAAGGAAGTTGAAAAGCAGAGCAAATTGGACTGCTTGTTTCCTCAGAGCGCCTCTGACAGCTCAGTGTGGGTGACTCTCTCTCTCTCTCTCTCTCTCTCTCTCTCTCCGTCTCTACCTCTCTCACTCTCTCTGATTACCTCTTTCTAGGCGAAGGAGAGAGAAGATGGGGAGAGGGAGAAGGGGAGAGAGAGAGAGGAAGAGGCTAGTTTCCACGGTGATGGCTGATGAAAGAGAACGGGACAGGTTCTGCTTGGTTGCACACCTCTCCTCGTTCTCTCGCTCTCTCTCTGCAAAACATTTCTCTGTTCCCGTTTCAAATCTTCTCATCATCCCTCCTTTATCCTTCCTTGTGTTCTCTACTCTCATTACCAAAACATCCATTCATTCCTTTCCAATCTCTCCTTCATCTCGTCTCACTTTCATACCATTATTTTTGTTTGTTTCCACACTACGTCGCCAACATTACGCCACATCTAATTCCCAAACAATGGACGTTAACATTCATGAAATCAGGCACTGTGATTGGATGTTAAGGTCTTGCAAGTTCAACCCAAAAACCAACTTCTTACACACCAAACCGTCTATTCTGGACTTTGCTTTGTCCGTGCACCGCGCTATGGAAACACCAAAGGGCCTTCCCCAAACTGTTTCCACAAAATTGAAGGACTGCTATTGTCTAAAATATTGATGAGTGTGTCCCAAGCCTCTTTAAATTACATCCACTTTTCTCCTCAATTGCGTCTTTTTTTTTTTTTTTCCTGACGTCTCTCCAGGCATTCCTGGTGGGAGGGACGCCAGCAAAAGATGCAAGTGAGGAGAAAAGTGGATGTAATTTAAGAGGCTTGGGATGCACCCAATGCACTGTAGTAAGATTTCCCCTAACAGCCCTGGACTCAACTGAACCATTACAAACAGCCCCTCCCCCCCCTTTCCTTTTGCTCTCCATCTATGTCCTTCTTCCCCCTCTTCCTTCTCTCCATCCTCTCACAGCCACCTGGGAGATCATTTTTGTCCCCGTCTCTGTTTAAAACCCCTGTCCTCCTCTTTATTACCGAGTGATCATTTAGATCCCCTGCGTGGTCAAACACTCCCCGGAGATTCACCTGAAACAGAGGCCACGCACGGCTCATCCATCACTCGCCGCCGCTCTCCACCGCCTCGTTCACGCACACATTCTGCTCTCTCTTCATTCACGCTCCATCTCCTTCCTTCTCTCCTCATTTCCTGGCCTTTTTTTCTCGTGCTCATTTATCACAGCGGGAACTTAACACCTCTGTACACCTGCACGGGCACACGATAACATATTCACCGCATGCGAGGAACCCCGACCTGACCACACACACAACCTGTGGGTGTGTGGAGGAGCCACTAGGATACAATCACGAATACAAGTCACATTAAAGCACTTACAGTGACATAGACTACGTATATTCATGGTACGTTCACAGGCGTTTGTGAATTACTGAATTGTTTCTGCAGGTATGTGGATTTATGTACATATAGATGTTGTTTTGCTGTAATATTCATAATAGTTTAGTGTAAAAACAATGCAATGTGTTTTTTCTTTCCTTCTCTTTTGTTTCAGAGTTTTCCCTGGAATGGAACGGCGAGCATTTAAGAAAGAAAGAGAGTCTCTGAGAATGCTGTTTCGTAACATTTGCAGCAAAGTTGTGCTGCCGGTTTGCAAGACATTGATGAAAGACAGTCCAGCCAGATCTGTAAGAAATGGTGCCAACAGACAATAGACTCAAAGGGAAGTCTCCCAGGGCAGGTGGAATAAAAAATCTTTACCAGAAAACAAGGGTTCGCTGTGCAGGAGTTCAGTCCGAAACCAGGTTTCCAAAAGCGAGTAATACCACATATTATACGTTAGCCATGTTTAGCTCCTGAGTGATATGTCATGCAGAAAAGCCATCTTCATATTTTCTTTGATAACACAGGATGAGTCTTAAGGCTTTCTTCCTCTTGCCCCATATTGTCTGTTAAAGAAACCGTAAAAAATGCGCTGCAAGCTTTATGCCGCTTGGTTCATATGCATGACTGCTCTATATATTTACTGTAAGGACACTGCATACATGATGTTTTCCTACCCCCCCCCCCCCCCCCCCCCCCCCTCCATCTCTCACTCACTTACTCCCTGATGTCAGGCAGACTACGAGCCACGTGTACACGGCTAGGAGACATCCATTTCCTGTCAGCTTGTGAGGTGTTTATGAATTATAAAAAAACGTGGCAACCGGGGACCCGGAAAGAGCGGAGTCTAAGATGGGCTGAATGAGAAGAAACGAGATAAGAGAACTTACTCGCTTTAACCGTGTGTGTGTGTGTGTGTGTGTGTGTGCATGTGTGTGTGCGTGGGCATGTGCTTGTTTTCGTGTGCGTCGCATGTGAGTCTGTGCACGTGTGCATGCGCTGACATTGTGCTGACATTGTGTTAACTTGGTGTACTGCTCCCGCAGCTGTGCTTGTTTGGTGGCTTGGGAATATCCTCGAATTTGTCTATTTATTCATTCAATTACAAGAGTGTGTGTGTGTGTGTGTGTGTGTGTGTGTGTGTATGTAAATGAGAGTGTGTGTTCAATAAAGCCGTATACCTGCACCATCTGGCCCTGTAATAGCCTCCTCTGCCCCCCCAGAATGAGATGGTTATGTCTGGCTGCCTTGCCCCCAATCAGACAAATTCCAGAGGATCAAAGTCAAATAGTTGAAGTCTTTCTGAAGCATCAGATGGGAAGAAAAACCTCTACATTTATGATGACTTTTGACCCCATATACAGGTGATCCACGACTCACCCTGAGGACTGATACCCCTTTGATAACCCTTTCATCAACCACTCAATGTTCTTTCTCCTGGAGACAAATCAAATCACGTGTTTTGGATTTTTCGGTCGTCTCAGTGTCGGCAGCCACTAATAGTGGGATGTACTAACGACCTGATACTGCACCGACCGAGCAATCTATAACTCTAAATCTATACCGACCAGGGTTGCCACATCAGATCGTGGCATCAAGCTGCTCTTTGCAGGAAGGAGTGCAGGACTGCAGTGTTTACCTCAATGCTGCTTGGTGATCAAACAGAGTCATAGTTGACGTGATGCTTTCCCTGATGTCAAATTTTTGAAATATTGGAGATGATGATGAAGAAATGTAAAAAATGCACTGCAGGCTTGCATTTCGTCGTGCATCCCCGTGTTGCATAATGACGGTAAATGACCCTTAAATCCTCGCATCCTTCCAGCCCAAATTATAACCTCGCCAGAATCCTGAGTGAACTAGTAAAACCATCCGATGCTCTGTAGAAAAAATCATCACAGGCATAGAAACCTTCATATCTGCATGACATAACCAGAGGTAACACGTCAGATAAAAAAGCAACCCACAAAGTGCCGTCAGACAACCAAAGACACACATTTCCATGTCAGCGATGAAGATACAACTCCATCAATAACATGGCTGAATGGACACAACAAAGTTTACTCAATGCTGTGTGTGTTCTGGACCATAAAATGACAGCATGTCCAAATCCTACAACTTAATCCAAAGTAATCCAATTGGGAAGAAAACCAATCCAATCTGGCAACACTGGCAAACACAGTCAAGTGTCAATTGTTTAGAGCCATTTTTAAATATCTTGTAGGTTTTGGCTGCTACTCAAGATGCTTGATATTCCTCTGACGGAAAAAAAACAACACATTATTCAGTTGGGATTCCACAGGGAAAGCACCAGAAAAAAAAAGACATAGAGGACGACATGCAGCCAAGGTCAAGGCAGACTCTAATCTACGACACTAATGTTGCATCCTCAAACTTCTTCCTGTGGTGATGCACCACCAAGATGCCCCACCGACCCATTTATCTGTCCCCGTGTCCTCATTAACACGCTGTCAGTGTGTTTTCACTGCTTACCAATTAAAGTAAACGCAATGATAAAAGCCTTTACCTCTTTGAATTGATCTAATCTTTCTTATCTTATTCATGTTTCATGAACCAAGAGAGCCGATCCAACACTGTAGTCAACGTACGTGAAGCCGCAGACGAAGGGACGCGTCGCTGCAGCCAAGAGGCATCACAGTTGCTAGAAAGAAATGAGATTAAACGCGGCCGTTTTGGTTTATGTTCCCACTTAAATAATTAAATGATGCAAAATAGACCGAGCAAGAAGTTCCAGAGGCGGTGTGAGAACTCAAACGGTAGATTATATTCCAGTAATATACTTCTGATTTGGCGGCGGTAACTATGAAGCAGTCTTTACAGGTGGAAGCTGCAATGATGTTACATAATATGTGACCGGTGGAGATGAGGTTCAAGTAAAAAAAAGGGGCTCTGATGCAACAGGAAGAAGGAACAACCTTGGTGCCAACCCATGTCTTGGCATGAATCCGGCTAATTGGAAAAAACCTCAACGACTCCAGAAACACAAAGTGGATTCAGGGTTTTTCGGTCACTGTGCATGTCGGTCAGCATGTCATAGATGGAAGTCTCAACTAGTGGTTTAACCAAATCCACACCAGATCTTGGCACCAATAGGCTACACCACGCTGCCTGCTTTTTCTCCCCCCCCCTCTTCCAATAACAAGACAACAAGATGGCTTCAAAAAGAGTCCCGGCAACAGTGTGCAGATCCAGGTACTTGTTGGTTGGTGCAGCTCCAACCGGCCAAGCTGTCTGTGCCGCTGCCTGTTAGTGCTTTATTTGTTACCTTCAGCGATATGCAGTGCAATGACAACAAGCAGCGGATCAATAGGTATTCTATTATTCTACTTTATGATGCAGAGGAAGGGCTGTGAGGGTGAACCAGGGGGAGAAAAAAAGGACATGCTTCTGGAGAACTCGGGGGGGATTATGGGGATGGCTGTCACGCACACATGCGAGCACACACACTGGGCACACCACTGGTGTTAGGCAAGACATGATGTGTGTGAACAGAGAAATCCTAACACACACACACACACACACACACACACACACACACACACACACACACACACACACACACACACACACACACACACACACACACAGACCGCTATAAGAGAGACAGCCAGTCAGTCAGACTGATCACGTACCTTCCAGACAGCAGGTCCGCCAGAGGCCGGAGTGCGTCATCACCTCCTCGTTCTTGCGGCTCGTGTCGTTGTCGCCGCTGTTCTTCGTGCGGCAGACGCCGCGCGAGTACAGCCAGTAATCGGTACCGACGGCGATGGTCATGAGGCTGAAGGCGGCGAACGCGCCCACCGTCGTCACGAGCATCTGGACGCCGCGGTCACACATCAGCATCTTCATATAGGCGGCTCCTTGTTTAGTCTTTAATCTCTTGTCCTCCTCTCTCTTTTTTGATTCACCACCTTTTTTTTTTTTTTTTAATTTCCTTTATATCCCGCGAGATTTGGAGACACTGGGTGGAAGGGTTCAACAGAACAACAACACAAAATAAAAAAAAATGAATTAAAAAAAATGAATAAATGAAGACAGAGGGGGTGTTTTATAAGTGTGGAGCGAGATGAAAGCTACTTGGACGCCTTGTCCGTTGAGTTGACAAGAGGCTCGTGGCAAAGGGCGGGAAGGTGGGAGGGCGGCACGTCACTTTCTCGCGCATCAAAAACCGGTTTTTACCACCACCACCACCACCACCCTAATACAAACGCACACACACACACACACTGGAGGTTTAACGACCACCGGTTGTCCCCGACTGCCCGACACCGTCCTCGAGTCAGAGCGGAGGGGAACGGCGATGCCACATTCCGCCTCTCCGTCGCTCCGTCCGCGTATTAGTCCCGGGGTTATGCGGGGCGAGCTGCGTTAGAGCCGCGCGGTATCCACCAGCAAACCGGAGATCTTCTCCTTCTTCTTCTTCCCCCTCTTCTTCTCCCCCTCCCCCTTTTATCTCTCCTCTTCTTCTCCTTCCTTCTTTCCTCCCCTCGCCTCTTCTCTTCTTCTCAACTTCTGCTTTTCCCCACACGGCTCCCTTATTAAACCATTAACAGCCGAGGTCTGCGTGGGGGGACTCCATCTTTAAAACAACACAAAAAAAGGAGGAGGGGAGGAGGAGGAGGAGGAGGAGGAGGAGGAAGGGGGGTTAGTTTGTTTTCTTGACTGATGTAAGCGCACAGCATAAGTCAAGAAAGGAGGGGGGGAGGGGGGGTGATTAAAACATGGGTGTTTAGGCGGCTCGCCCCTCACTCACCGCTGGCTTTGATGACCGGTGAAGGATGCCCTCCTTCCACAATCTCTGCTCCAGCAGCGCGGGGATGTGAGGCGGTGCAGCGGGCTCCTCTCCCCTCGCCTGGTTCCCTGCTGGCTCGCTGAATGAACAGACGCTTGGATAAAGCCCATGCGTCAGCTATGAAGAGAGAGCGGCCGCTGACCGAGAACCGTCGTGTGTTTTCCACTCCAGCTGTTGACTCACTGACATGTTTTTTTCTCTCCTCCCTCCCTCCCTCCTCCTCCTCGGTGTCCGGAGTGTATCAGGCGATGCAGCTGCAGGAACTCGTCCACACACGAAGCCGCTGTTCGGCCTATAAATTCAGTGTTTTTTCCCCTTCTCTCTCTCTCTCTCTCTCTCTCTCTCTCTGCCTCTCTCTCTCTCCCCTCCTACATTATCTGCAGTGGAGAGACGCGCAGCGCGGGTTGGCTGTTTAAGTTGGACGGGCTGAAAGAGGCACAAATGAGTGCTAGACGGAATTAATGTAATTTCCTTCTACAAAATCAGCCATCTATGATGCTCTCTCTTCCCCCCCTCCTCTCTCTTTCTCTCTGACCGCCGAGGGTTCACCCGCAGCCGGGGACACACCGTCCGATGAGACGCCTGCTGATGGAGCCTGTAGGACAGTTACACCCGCCTTGGGTTCGCTCCCGAGAAACGTGCCAGTTGGTACAAATGAAAAAAAAAATGACAGCCGTCGCCGCCTCCTCCTCGTCGTCCTCCTCTTTTCTTCGTCTTCCTCCTCCTCCTCCTCCTCCCGGTCCAACCAACACAAACTAAAACTAACCGCGCGTCTCCTCAAACTCCGCCTGAGGCCGCACCGCTCGGCTCGGATTGGGCTCGTGGGTGACAGCGCCCTTCACGAGCTAATCACGCGGAGTGAGCGCCGCACGTCCCGCCCACCGCCGCAACGCCGCCAGTATAAAGCGAGGGGGGGGAGAGAAACGTACAGTTCCAGTGAAAGGAGGGGTGGCTCTTATATGAGGATGTCATCTTTATGTGTCTGTGGTCAGGTACCATCAGTGTCAAAGCACTGAACGTGTTTCCCAAGCTGTGAAGATAAGAGGAGACAATCAAACTCATTGGAATTAGATATCGGGCTATATTTAAGCATTTATGACGAGGTTTGTTCACAAACCACCGGCCTGGTGCTTTAAATGCAGCTTTCACTTGTCTTTTCTCAAGCAGTGCGGCACCGCGCCGCTTGCCGCTGCCGCGGTGGGAGCTGCTGCCGCGTCTGGAGAGCTGTCCGTGGTGCTGAATGCGCTGTGGCGCTGTCCTTGGTCGAAGCGCATTTTGCTCTTGTCCCTCCGCCTGCGCGGAGCCAGCAGCCCCTGCACCGCACTGATTAGTTAGAAGAGAGGGGGGAGGGAGAGGGAGGGGGAGAGAGAGGGGGGAGAGAGAGGGGGGAGGAGGGGGGGGGGGGGCGAGAGATTGGCAAGCGATGCATGGAGAATCGCGCCCGGGAGAGAAGCAAAGATGCCACTTAAAGAGCCACGGAGCGTTTTTAATGATTCCACTCCAGCGAGGCTTCCGCACAAGGCGGTCTGTGAAGCTTCACAGTTCACTTCACACACGGGAGTGGGTGCACGAGTGTTTGTGCGTGCACTGTAGTGTTTTTTTTTACGTCTCTGCTCACGTGACCTTGTTGTGTGCAAATGTGTGCACACATGAACATGTGTAAGTGTCTTAGTGAGGCGTGGAGAGAGAGTGTGTTCGTGTGTGTGTGTGTGTGTGTGTGTGTGTGCGTGTGTGTGTGTGTGTGTGTGTGTGCACGCTGCAGGCAGCTGAGCAGACCTGACTGTTTAAAAGCTCATTGTGTTGCCTGTTTAAGCAGCAATGAATGAAAGGCTGCGTTCGTCACTGGAGACAAATTCAAGTGATAGGATGACAGGACTGCAGGGATGAATAAATGCATGTACCCCCTCTCTAATTGCTATTATTATATGTTTATTAGCTGCTGTTTACAGCCTCTCTCTTTCTCTTTCTTTCTTTATTAATCAACGTGAATCAACGTAGGTGGCTCTGTAATACCCAGCGACAAGTCGACAAAAAGACAGACGGGTGGACAAAGATGCTCTAAACTGTTTGGTGTTGGTGACTAACTGACTGATTTACTGCCCGACTATCAGGCTGTAAGTGACTTAGAGACGGAGTGAGTGATGAGCCGACTGACAGAGCGGGCCGGCTGTTCAGCTGATGGGAGCGGTGGTCGTCGGACAGACTACAAAACAAACAGAGGAGGAAACAGAAGAATTAAAGAGATCAAATACAAACAGAGCGAGAGACAGAGAGACAGAGAGAGAGAGAGAAGTGCGAGCGAGGGGGAAGAAAAGGGATTACAGTTAATAATTAAATAATTGCATGAACAGATCAACAGCTAGAGCAGTGACAGGTCCTATCATCCTTCTCACTTGCTCTGCTCAGTGTGTGTGTGTGTGTGTGTGTGTCCGAGGCCCTTGCTGCCTGCGTTATCTCACAAGGAGACTCATTAACATAGAAATGACTTCAGGAAGAGAAGTACAGCGTTTCACCTCTGGTGAGAGACAGGTGGGAGGGAGGGAAGCTGGAGAAAGGAGGGAGGAGGAGTGACAGCACGGGAGGAGAGGAAAACCAGACGAAAGGAGAGGTGAGAGAGACTGTGGTAGGACGAATGTGGTTGAAGGCAACAAAGTACTTTTGTAATCATTATAAAAATGTATTCTATTGTCTGTATTTTTCTGCAATAGCCATTTAGTGTATTTCTACATCCTTTCAATGTAACAGTTTTGAGTAATAATGGCGGAGTCCGCCATACCGGCACCTGTTCAGATCCTAATCCTAGTCCATCATCGCTTCACGTCGTTGAGATAAGCCTCACTGTTCACAGTTCACTCTCTTTACACCACATCTGCATTAAGAACACTGCACATTTATTTACACTGCTGCTGCTGCTGGTTCGCATTTCTAGAAGTGTTCAACTGCTGGATCCCACAGAGGAAACCCCATGCATTGGTCACCACGGTTACTGCCTGTCGTCCTTCATCAAAGAAGAATGTTTTTACATTTTAAAACGTATGTGTGCAGAGTGATTTTCCTCCTCATGTTTTTGTGTCATTTTCCGCCCGTCGTCTCTCTCTTTGTGAAAAGGAAGCACAGTGTAGACTGCTGATGTTGGACTTTCAGAAAGATAAAGTATTCACTTCTATTAAAAGCCTGATTATCAGGGGAAACGCAGTTTGAAATCATTGATGTGTCTTGCCTTTTGTCTCACTGTCTTTGTCTCTCTCTCTCTCTCTCTCTCTCTCTGCATGTCTCACTTTCCTCTCCTCTCAGTTATTGGCTGAACAACAGGAGGATGAGGAGAAGAAGACGGGCTGGTTCTTGAAGAGAGGAGGAGGAGGAGGAGGAGGACTGCAGGGTTTCTGCTCAGTGAGCTGGAACCTTCTCACGCCTCTGGCCAGTGCTCAGAGACTGGGAGGAAGAGGAGGAGGAGGAAGAGGAGGACGAGGGCAGGCAAGACAAAGAGGAAGAAATCAAAGGAAAGAGAAAACCACAGAGAAATTAGAGAGTGAAAGATAAACTGTACGGAGGAAGAGAGAGGAGGAGGAAGTGAAGGGATGACAACACAAATATACTGCAAAGTGAGTGAGGTGGACACGTTCAGTTAGAGGAGAGACAGGAGACACACACACACACACAGACACACACACACACACACACACACACACACACACACACACACACACACACACACACACACATTGTTAGCATTAAGGTGTGAGCTTCTAAATATTACAAGAACAGCTTTTTGCTCTCACTTTGTGAGTGTTAATGTCTTTGTGCACATAACACTCTCTTCGCCTGTATGCATCGCATGGGCGTGTGTACGTGTGTGTGTGCATCTGTGTTTATATTTGTGCGTCTGTGTTTGTGTGTGTTTTACCAGATGGGAGAGACTCCGGGGCAGAGGGAGGACATATGGTGATGTGGCATGATTCTGGCGTGATGCTAATATGTCAAAACTGTGATTTATGACTTAGACGTCCACAGACACAGCCCCGGGAAACTCTCTTCCAAAGTGTGTGTGTGTGTGTGTGTGTGTGTGTGTGTGTGTGTGTTGAAAGTGAGATTTTTTTTCAGACGTATGCAGAATAAAAGAAAGAGAAACTAAGCTTCTGTAATAATGTGTTGGTGTAAGAGAGGACATTGCCGGGGACACGAGGTCAGTGATCATGTGGGAGCGTTTCTAAAGTGCGTGCATAATGAAAATGTGTGTACGCGTGTTTGTGTGTGTGTGTTGGACACTGATTTGGCGGAGGACTGACACTTAGATGGATTGATTAAGGGAGAGAGGAAGTGAGGAGTGAATGACGAGGCGACACCCAGTGAAAGAGATGTATCTTAATTGCGAGGGCACATGTCTGATGGTGTGAAAGTGTGTCTAATATGTTTGCCTAATGGAAATGTGTGTCGGGCTGCATGGGAGCGGGCGAGAGACAGTAACGGAGAGAGGAAGTGCGCGAGAAAGAACGATAGTGTGAAATAAATCCAATAAGCTCCTCCGTCATGCTCCCCTCTTGAGCGTTTTTAAGATCCACTGAATGAAATAAATAAGAGATTCTTTTGCTTTTGTCAGTTTCCCTTTTTCATCTCTCTCTCTCTCTCTCTCTCTCTCTCTCCAGTGTGCTGCAGTGCCCTGCTGTCGTTCAGCCTTCATCTTCCCTTCGTCCTTCTCTTTCCATCAGCAATGGGCAGCTATAGCTTCTTTGCTCACTAGCTAACCACAGAATCAGCCCGGAGACCCTTAAATATGGCAACACATCTAATTGACTGCTAAACCCTGCCTACAAACAACAACTGTCCAATCGTAGCTTAGCAACCGTAACTAGGCACGGCAGGCCTGTCAAGCTTTGAACTTCTCCACATGTTGTGCATGGAGCTGTAGTGAGAGATACTCTGTATATAAGATAGTATGGAGGGTGTTTTTTAAATTATTTTTGTGCCTTTCGAAAACATATGCAATAATGTAATTTTTAGCGTGTTTGGCTCACTTGCTACTTATTGTAATTATCTAGCATTAATGTCAAGGCCAAGTAGCATTTAATACCACATTATTATGTTATAAGTTACATGAAAACGACCAGAGGTTAGGGAAGGATAATGTTAGCGGCTCTCTCTCTTCGACATCAACTCGATCTGAGAAGCCTGCTTCTCATTTACCTCTCTAAGGACACATTGTTGGAAAATTATGTAAAATATTTTTTTTAGTGCACATGTGAGAACAGAAAGCCTGCCTCTACATGCAGCCTCTAAGCTGTATGTGGTGTGTGTGTGTGTGTGTGTGTGTGTTTGACTTTGGTTTATTTGGAAAATGTCATTGTCTTCAGGGAAGGTAACTGTTTTGCAGGACAGAACATAATGTCTGGCTTTGTACGGTGCTTTATGTGTATTCTCATATGGGATGAATGAGTTTCATTGGGTTGCACTGGAGTTTAATGTGCATTTGTTCTCCTATTTCTCCTATTTGTTTTAAAGTTCACCCCTCGCCATCATGATTATTATTATTATTATTATTATTATCACAGAGGCAGAGGAAGCCAAGCATGGCCTTATGGGATGCACATACAGAGCTGTGTGTGTTTCTGTAAATATGAAATAGTGATGGCAGCCTGCCAAATGAAAGCATGCATAGTAATAAAGATTCATTCTACTTTTGCTGTCAAGCCTGCATAATGTACAACACATCATTAACAAGCAGCCCATTAATCTGTGTGCCTCAAGTAGCACACGTACAGATTTACTGTGTCTAATAAACAGGCTGCCTACCGAGGCCCCCCTGAGGAAAATCCCACCACTTCTCCTTTCACTTTGACTTCTACTAGATTTGGCCTGAAAATAACCCAATAATGGAACACGGAGGCAGCGGCACCAGCTGTTTGCAGATTCAGAAGTAGCGTTTAAATGACGATTTCATTACGTTTAAAGAGCTTGCACCACACAAACGGGCTCTTCCATGGAGATTCTTACTGCCAGGCGTAACTGTTGTGTGAACTAGTGAAAGTATACTGTATATAATATTACCCAGTTTGGAATAAATATATATATCTGACACTACCTATATAAAATGTATACATTTCAAAAACAATTCATAAAGTGCTATGTTAATTAGTTATGTGTGGAGGAAGGATTTTACTCACCGACCGCCACTTTCAACCTGCAGGAAACACCAGCATCCACAATAGTCAGCTGAAGAGCACATTTGACTGGAAACGAGACAATATGTGTTCTTTCAACATGATTTATTATTCTACAATTGCACACATCACAACACACATTTTCTTATCGGTAAACTATCTCACAAAACACATTCTTACTCTGCAGTATGTTTTCCGTTGTCTGCGTGTAAAATTATCTTACTGTTAAACTATTCGTCGCTTAGCAAGTAAGTCCGAAAGCAGAGATGATTTTAAGAGGCAAGCATCGGATTTAAATTGCACTAATAGCTCGTCATATTCCAAGTTTCACGTGAAGTGGCCTCGACAAGGCTGCAGGTGGCATGAGTGGAAAAAAGGGGAGGAGCATGAAGGGAAGCCGTCGGGACAAACATAATAAAGAATGGATTAGAGACGAGTGGAAGTGAGAAAACAAAAAACAAGCAGGAAATGGAAGTTGAAGAGAAGAGAGGAGGGGGTAAAACGGTGGAGATGGCAGAGAGGGGTAAAGGTCAAGAGAAAGAAAATGAGGTAAGAAAAAGACAATGAGGAAGCTGAGTGGGAGAGGAAGAAGAGGGGGGAAAGGTCAGAAGATAAAAATAAAATGACAGATGGAAAAGCGTGATCAAAGAAAAGGTCGGAAGGAGAGAAAGGAGTGAAGGAAGGAGGACAAGTTGGTACACTTTTAGGCCGTTGCTGTTCCACCAACAACCTATAAACCTCTATGAGTGGCTGGGTGGAAGGTTAAACTGGTATTTTCTGGTTTCTATTGCAACTCATATATATATATAATTCACCCCTAAACACGTAAACCTCTGTGTATAAATGCCATAATGGAAATGGAAGACTCTAACCCCCTAAAGACTTGAAAAATATTTATATATATGTACAAATGAAGCAGAACCTTTGTAATATATCTCATAAATAGGTAACGATGACACACTTTTATCATAAATGAAGCAACGTATACCCTATCGATGTCTAATTAAGTAATAATCACACACCAGCCCATCAATCAACACTTAATATAAGATAAATCCATATCATACGGAACATGATATGAAAGAGAAAGAGAGAGAGATCATCACATGCATGCATAGAATAAGTCCTTATCGTCCTGATGTGGGGACACCATAACGTAACCGTAACGAGTAACCGGCTCGTCATCGAGCAGCCGGCTCTTAAAACACTGAGAATGGAAGTCATGAAGAAGATAAAAACACGTGTTCATGTATGTCATACAGCAGGTTTCCTGTTAGCCGTCTCAGGTCGGGGCTGCCAAAACAGAGGGAGATTTATTATATGATCTAAAGACTTATATTAGATTGTACAGTACTTAACATATCTGAATTACATGATTCATTCACACACACACACACACACACACACACACACGCACGCACACACACACGCACACGCACACACACAGGTAGACACGGTAGTCTAGTGCTATTGAGTGCTTCAGGGTCTACGACTCCCAACAGCAGTAGGCGTGATTAACATTAGGAGATATTTACACCCTTGACCTGAGCGAAACACGGCTCTACGCTTTGACAAAAAGCCAATTCTACTTTGTTATTTGACGTTATACAACATCTACACACAAGAGAAACGGGACCCGCGGAGTCAGATCCTGTGAGTCAGGAAGGATCCCGCGTGTGTGAGTACGCTTGTATATATGTACAACATATGTGTACTGTATATAGTATACACGAGGGTACTGTTTGTGCTGATTAAAGAAGGGGAAAACATTCTAGGCCTGTGTAATGGACCTATACAGTTTACGTCTTGTGTGCCTCCAGGAGCGAACATTTCACAGTCATTGTCCGCCTTGTTACGCTTCACCTAATAATTCCAAGCCTCAGTCATGGATTGGACTGTATGTGTGTGTGGCGTGTGTGTATGTGTGTGTGGCGTGTGTGTGTGTGTGTGTACAGTACGCAGAGCTAGTTGGCATTATAGCCAAAGTAATGTGGTTTGAAGCTGGAAGGCAGATTTGCTGAATCTGAGCTGAATTTGAAATAATTGGCTTAATCCAATGAAGCCTTATAAACCACACACACACACACACACACACACACACACACACACACACACACACACACACACACACACACACACACACACACACACACACACACAGACACACAGACACACACACACACAGACACAGACACACACACACACCCTAGCATATGGACATTTGTCAGAACATGCACATATGTTTATGCACACGAACGCAGCACGAACACACAGATACGCAGATGGGCGAGGAGAAAGGAAGTTGCAAAAATAAATAATTGAGAAAAGCAGCATTGCTCTTGTTATTATTGCTGTTTGTGAAATTGCTCACTTGGGGGTTGTCAAAGCAGCATTTCATTCACTGCGTGTGTGTGCGTGTGTGTGTGTGTGTGTGTCTGCTCCACTAGTGACTGCCGCATCTCCAACCCCGTGACACCACGTCATACCCGGCTCCCAGTGAGTCCCTGTCAGAAGTACGGATTAGAGCCAAAAACTAAAACAAATAAAAAGGCGAGACAACACGGGGGAATATGGGGGAGGGGAGAAGACGAGAGCTGAGCTGAGGAGGGCGGAAAGGACGGAAACATTTGACAGGCTGTGAAGTTTGCTGTTTAGGCATATTCGCTCAGTGTGAGTGTCGGCGGCGCTAGCACAGCGTAACCCGTGACGGTGGAGGCCGGTTGCAGCGATGGTCAATGCAGAAGTGATACATGAAGCAACTCGTGGCTGCAGCAGATACATCCACCACCACGGTTGCAGACGTGGACGCAGTTTGCTAGCTTTAGGAAGTTATCAATTTTAAGTCATGAAAGAATAAAAACGACTGAAATCACGACGTGTAGCAAAAACAACTCATTTTGGTCCACTTGTGATCTAAAAACATTTGCTGAAAAGAAACCGGGGTACATTTTTTTCTCGTCGAGAAGCCTTCCTCCATGTATGAACGGGGGACCGGATTCAAAAATTAGGACGAGAATAATTGTGTCGTATTGGAAAAAAAAAATCTACTCACACAATGCTCCTTTCAACATTACTCATGAATGACAGCCATTTAAAACGGCATCAGGCAAAGCAGACCCCAGAGACGGAGGCTTGCTGCTTGTATCCGTTCAGAATAGTTTAACACGTCACATCCAGTGATTAGTCACTCTCCTCACATGGTTTGGGTTTGAGGTGTTCAGATGCCGTAATGATGAAGTCAAACTCGTGGAAGAACGCTCGGGAACGATGTCACGATACTTTGATTAAGATAAGTGAGCTAGCTTTGTTTTGTTGTAGGATGTGAGCAGACAAAATCTATTACTATTAAGTGTGGCATACAATTAAGAGAAGGAAGCGCTTGTTGTTCAGACTGTGTGGTGTGTAGGCATGTGGGCGGCCCGTTTCATTGTTTTGTGTATAGAATTGGTCAATTGTAATCATTTGGAATTGATATTTCCATAAATCTAGCATTTAGTTCTGTATAAAAAGCACATTTTGACACTCAGGAATTTTTGATACAATACTTCAAAATCTTTGGTATCCAGTCTATTGTGCAAGTTTGGTGTTGTGATACCTTTCTCGTCCTGAAGTATTGGACCAACCCCAGAGTGGCCTAAAAGGAATGCAGACATGTACTGAATGTAGACAGAAAAAGTCCAGTCCAATCAGTGCCACCAAGCGTTAATTTCCGGGAGCCACGTATTCGGGGTTAGTGTAGGAGAAGCCGAGGAAATCGTCCTGGTCCAGGTTCATGATGACGAGCTTGTCTGTCGGCGTCAGGTCCACCGGCATCTTGGTGAACTCCTTGTCAAAGTTACAGGTGTCCTGACGGTTCCTCTGCAGGGGGGAGTTCATGAGATTATGAAGGACGGAGGGTGAATAAAAATGGTTGGAAGGGAATGGGATGGATTGGAAAGGAGGAGGAGAGAAAGCATTACTGTTAGATACTTAGTACAATATCATCTGCATAAAAGCGCACGTCATTTTTATTCATTATCTCCCTTTGTTCATGTTAGAGGTACATATTTCCATGTTGTTTAGTGACTCAGTCTTGTTACAGTTTCCATACAGAGGCCTCTGGCTTGTAGGGAAGTAGATATTTTAATGGAACTGTATTAGTCTTTTACAGTTTAGCACCAGCAGCTAGTAAACTTAGCTTAGCATAATGATTGGAAATGGGGGAAACAGCTAGCCAGACTGTCTCAAAATAACCAAATCTACCTAGAAGCTGCTGGTGGATATTTAGACCAGCTGTTTCCGCCTCTTTCCAGCCTTTATGCTAAGCTAAGCTAATCGGCTGCTGCTTCATATTCATTGTCGAGACATGGGAGTGGTATCGATCTTTGCATCTTAGTCTCGTCAACAAATGTCCAAAAATACCCACTCAATTAAGAAATCTGGCTTGCGAAGTGTGTCATTTTGGGCTACTGCTATTCTATTGCTGATTGAAGAATGTTTTCAAAAAAATAAATGCAATGTGACTGTAAATATCTTGCATTTAATTTGATAAAGACAATCATTGTACACACCTTATCTTTTTGTGTCTGTATCTCACACAAGTAGATCTTATTGTTTCTTAAAATTCTATCTGCAATGATATTTTCACCATCTGACGGTGCAGGAAGCTGTGTAGTGTCAACAACACCACCCAGCGTATAATTACGCAAATAATATGTCGCATATAGAGTGAATCTGAAGTGCCGTCCTCGATTCAGAAGGCTTTTATGTTACTTCCCTTTCTTTCTCACCTGAATATCCAATCTCTCCGGCTCGGTCTCACCAGCCAATGTCTTTTTTTTTTTTTTTTTTTTAAACATTACCTCTATAATGCCAGGATATTTTTACAGCTCAACAATGAGCCTCCCCTTGTCCGCTGTGACAGGTACAAGACTACAGAAGACATACAAGAAAACGATGTAGCCACAGTTGCCTGGATGCGCTAAGCAATGCGGTGGATCTACAAAAATGTTTCAACGCTGAAAAATAGGACAGTGGTGTATTCTGTCTGGCTGCTTTGCTGCTGCTGCTGGTGTGTGGGTTTACATAGTAAGATAACAGGAACAAACACGCTCCTCTTCGACCGTCTTTGCTGTGATGGCCCCCTTCTTGTTTATGCGATTTGTAGACAGAAACACAAACTAGGTGTAAGAATGTGATAATGGTTGGCTGATGTCAAGCTGCTACAAGTAGCACCTGTTTGAATGACGACAGATGAAAGGAAGATTAAAAAAAAGACACAAGGATATGAAAGAGGACGTTAAAATAAAGTATTAAATAATAAAGTAAAGTTTTCACCCGATCCCACTCACTTCCGGTTCGAACGTCTTTGTGTTTGTTCTTCTGGGTGGGGCTAATAGCGTGCTAAACGCTAAAATGCTGAATGATAGGCTGTTTGAAAAAGATAGCAGCTACACTGCAGCAATTAGATGGTTCCCACATCCATCAGCGACATGAGGACATTTTGAATTACTTTTTCATGTCTCTGGGTGTAAAAGGCTCCGCTATGAGGAACTACAGAAGTACCGAAGCATATCAGTACACATATATAGGTATATATATATATATATAATTATAAATAGTTTACATTTTTTGGCAAGTTTAGGATGTTAAAGATGGTGACGCGAAGCAAAGTAATCGCACATCCGCCTGAAAACAGAAGTAAGATTACATAATGACGTGATGCAGAGGAGCCCAAATAAACATATTACATATATTCAAAGTGGGAGAGTGAGTAAAAGGAGGTGCAGAGGAGAGAGAGAACACTAAGATGGGGGATGAGAGAAAAATACTAAGCCACATATATGAAGACAGCGAAGAGAGAGAGAGCCGGGAGTAGAGGCAACAACAACTGTGACTTTGTGTAGGAGGTGACGGGAATCTGTCTGTGGTGTAGCGGAGGGTTTCTCTGGGCCAGGACTAGGTTACTTTTTGAATCCATCATTTTGATCTCAGTCTTGTCTCGGTCTCAGACAAACAGGATTCTGTATTTTATACTACACCACATGTTTAAACCAAACTGTCGTTTGAAGATCATCACTGAGATTGTTCATAGAAAATGAAGGAAAATTCACACTCATGAAATCAAACCTCTTCAAACACATATAAACACAGTATATCGACATGTATTTGGTGATAGAAATGCATCAAATAAAAGCTGGCCACATTCATATTCACATCACCGAGCGAGTAGCGGTCACAGAGAAAAGCACACGAGGGGAGATCCCAGAAAAAATCCACAACCATAAATACCAAAAACAACCAGAAGTACATCCACAAAGAGTGTGAGCCTCCAACAACACAAACGTTTGACAGACAGCTGAAGCCACAGTCCAACCCACAGCATGAGGAAGAGGGAGAAAAAGAGGGGACGAGACTAAAGAAGAGGAGAATCTGGAAAGATGTTGGTCCAACAACTTCTCTGAAAGGTAGAGAGTCGATACTTGTTGCTACTATATTTCACAAGAGCGAGGCAGAGGAAGGTGGAGTCAGAAACAACGAGAGGGACAGAGAGGGACAGGAGAGCTTTCACAGGAACCACGACGTTGCATCTCCTACCTTCGTCTGCCAACTCTCCCATCGCCTGAGAGGAGCTCCCTCCATCCACAGGGACACACCGGCCACAGCTGGCCCAGATCCACCTCACGCTCCTGGGCACGGTATCCACCAGAGAGGCCTGGTACAACACTTACATGGGCTTGGTGTTTATTATCTGAATGACATATCAGATATCTATCTTTTTTTTTTAACTTTAGTATTCCCTGTCAAGTCAAGAGTCAGCAGGCCTACAAACTTAGCTGTTCAGCTAAACATCATGAATAGAACTTTATTTTGAAATCGTGGAGAAAGTTTTCAAAGATTTTTTGAAGAAATGTGTGTAAAATGATGCTCCAAGATGTCGATGATGTTTTCATCGGATGGAATGGTGCAGTCATAAAAAAAACATGGGGATTGGGATTGAATATGTATCTTCGCCAGGGGCTTATGTGCACGTTTGTGTGAGTGAGTATGTACGCACCTTTGTGTCCGTCCACATTCTTCATTATGTCTTCACGACACTATATATCATACTGTTTACATACCTATATACTAGACACTAACTGCATTTTGTTGTCTCTGCACAATGACAATCTAATCTAATCTCATTATATTTTGGGTGGACAGTTATGGCTGCATGCTCAAGGACCTGTCGTGGTTGTTGTAGCTAAGGAGCTTAGCAAATCACTTAAAATCACCATCAACATAATACTGATGGATGGGGAATAGAGCACATTGGTGCACTCATGCTTTTATTTTGACATCCTGAAATCTTTCCAAACCATGACACTCAACGTACGACGTGCAATTCATAAACGCACACGTAAAGACGCTTTAATGTTCCCCAAAACCTTGTAAATCCTGTGTGCACGACGCCAAAGACCGTGCATGCAGTAACCAAAAATACACATATAAAAAACACACACACACACACACACACAGCTGCCAGCCATGTAGGCCAGCTCATAATGTGTTCCATCTCAACACGCTTCAATTGCGGTTAATGCTGTGAGGCAGAGAGACAGAGATACGGAGGGAGAAGGAGCTGCAGCAAAGGACAGGAAGTGAGATAAATATCAATGGCCCTTGGTCTAGATGCACAGATAGAACGCCTGGAATACACAGCAGCGCCAGGGCAAACACACAGTTGTTTTTCCAAGTCACTGTGTTCCAGAGGCTGCTGGTTTTAATAGAGAAACATGACTCTGAGTCTTTAATTTAGTCTTTGCCTCTTTACGCCTCCCTTCCCTCTCTTCCTCCTTCCTGCCTCACTCCCCTCCACCTCCCTCCCTTCCTCCCTCACCCCGTCTCTTTTCAGTAACGAGAGGATTAGCGGGAGAAGAGCCTATGTCAGCTGAGGATGCGGGGGGAGAGTGGGAGGCACAGAGGAAAGGGGAGATGAAGAGGAGAGGAGGGTGAATGAAAGGCGGTATCGAACGCTGACCTGTTTTGGGCTGATAAGCGCAGGCTGCTTTGTGCCGAAGCCACTGGCTTTAATTTGGGGGCCGCAACATTTGGAATTAATTATCACACACACTCCAGCACTGCTGCGGCTTACTGTGTACATGGCTATTACATCCACTCCAATAAAAACTTTATACAGCTTATGTGCTGGAACTTACTGTTACACGGGAGTTTGCATTGCCGTCACGACGCATTTGCATAAAACGCGGCTGCAACACAATGTTGGTGTCGACAAAGAGGACGTGTGTGTCTTCTGTGAAGGACTGCGTGTCGCAACAGAGCAACAGGAAGCTGTTGTTTTAAACACGATTATGAAGAGCTAGCTACAAGTTGAAAGCAGTAACCATGGAAATGAATATAATTCACACATCTGAGGTTGAAATTTTGCTGAGAATTAATCTTCAATCTATCGTCTGATACTGTCTGAATCCTGGGTGTCCTTTTAGCTTGCCTGCTAATCCGCTGCTAATTAGCTAACACCTTAAGTGAATAAAAGTTCATCGATCTTGTCACTTAGAAGGAACAATTATCTGCTCAGTTATATAGAATACACACATTTTCAGTCTTCATTCATAATAATAATAATAAAAATCATTTCTATTTGATATAGCACCTTTTATAGACAATAAAAATGGTTGAAATGAGACCCAAACAGTAAAATGAGTTGGGAAAGAATAAAAACCACTGGAAATAAAATAAAAAAAATAATAATTAAAAACATTTAGAACAGAGAATTACAAAATCTGAGCTAACACACATTGAAAAACATTATCAAGAGATGGTATCGATCTACGTGGGTTGCCGTGGTAACAGGCCCTGTGGAGAACTCCTCCGTCACACCGGACAAAACCCGGCGACAACAACACGGCGCTGACCCGTAACCGACGCTGAGCTGTGTGAAAAAGCAACAGGCAAGCAAGAACAATACAATCCTATTAATCCTTTTTGACAAACACTAAAGCGTTTTTTTTTTTTTTTTAAAACGTCACACTCTTACGGTCACATGCTTTTGGCGACGCAGCCGAAATGTCAAGAAACTTAAAGGTCATCTCAACACGTTTTGACTAACTTCATTAAAGTTTAACCTCCCTCCTTTTTTCTCTGCCCATCGATGGGTTTTGAACCTCGCCATCGCAGACAGAAGCATTACCGGTGGATAATTGGTGCGTTGTAGACGCCGCTAGCTTCCATCGACACTTGTAAACATTACACAGCAGCCTACTGGGAACGGCATCCCTTATTAGAAGTCAATGTGCAGCTAGGCAACGCGGCGGATGGACTACGGTGGATTGTGAGCAGCTTTAGAGGCGGCGTGAAGCGGCTGAGGTGCTCAGCAGGACGGTGTGTATGTAGGCCGTGTTCTGCATGTTATTTCCTTGAAGTCACCAGACCTACGCTCGCCCCCCCCCCCATCAAGGAAAGGCTCTTATGATAAGTGGCAGCCATGAAATATGCACAGGCTGTCGTAGCCACCTGCCCCGCTTCACAGAGCCCCACTTCGCCTTCCTCGTCCCTTCTCTTCCTCTCTTCATTGTTGAATTCACCCTCCATCACTCTAATCTCTTACCTCCCCTTTCTTTCTATTTCCCCCACAAACATCATATATACAAAAACAACAGCAAACATCCCCCTAACATCTTTTAAATCCTTTATTTTAGATATGCCTGTTTTTTTTCTCCTGGAAAACAATCAAAAAAAAAAAAAAAAAAACTTTTGGCACATGGAAAGCATTGTGAGAAGCATATTTTTTTTGTCTTCCTTTAGATGCATAATTTTTAACACATAGCACACACAACAGTAGCTTGGATCACACCTTTGGAGCAATGCAGACACAGAAAACATGAACCCTAATGTCAAGTCAAATGTATAGAAATCCTAAACTAATAAAGAGGTGAAACAAAAGCATTTTTTTTCTTCATGCAGAGTTCATTTTGCTTCTCCTTCAGCAGGGAGGAATCATAGAAACAAAAACACAAATCCTGGAGTAACACTTCCTCGCTCCTCCTTTACAATACTGACCACATGGCGTAAATATCAACATTTGACCCAGTTATATATATGATTATGTAGAAGTACATGTGTTAATTGCTGTCGTTATAATACAGGAGACGCTAATAAATACCAACAATGAAGGTACGACGCAGATAATGGACACAGATTCAGCTTTTATGTCAAGTCATGAAAACAGTTGCATCTGAAGTCATCAGCAGTTTAAAGTTTAGAGAGATAAAAGACAGGACTAAAGGCGTTAGTTAAGACTGACCCTAAATCTGTGACTTTCAAAGTGCCAGGTTACTTCACAGAACGGGTCTCAATGCCAACAAGACGCATTAACGGGATTATATGTGGAAATATTCAGATCAATGATGCAACTGAAGGTGAACTCTCCCTCAGCTTCCTGCTTACACTTGCAAAAAAAATAAAAAAAATAAAATGTTTTCAGGGTTTTTAAACTTTAAGTGCAAATGAAATGTTTGCTAGAAATGTTTAGAATGTTTCTTATATGTGGAGCTGAAGCCAAATTCTAATCAAACTGTCTTGAGGTCAGTAAGACAAGTGTATATAAAACCCTTTTCTCCAAGTAAACACAATGATGTACTTTTGGGGGCGGAGTCTAGGTTCACTCCAACGGGATTGGCCGACACCTACACACCGACTCAACCAGACGTTTACACACCTGACAGAGAAGTGAAGACTGTAAGTCTTTGACTACCCTGTGATGTCATCCTCACTGTGATGTCATCACGACACCAAAGGGATCTATATAACTGGAGCCATCAAGGCAGATAAAATAAATTATAAATGATATTCTGATTCGCTGTTAATCACCATGGATACATCGATCCCCCTCATTAAATTCCAGTCACTTTCCAAAGAGATGATGCTCTTCACGATAATGGCCAATCAATAGTCATGCTTGTGGAAACCATAGTAACCCCCCACGACTGTAAGCATGACAGATATCTATAAGACTCCCCCCTGATGTGATGAAGAGGAGTGTGTCACGAGGAAGCACTCCTTAAGGTGCAGCCATCGTTTCCCCCTCGGCTCCATGAATAAGCTTCACAACCTCATCTCCGTCTGCATTAATTACAGTCCGAACCTGAGCCTCCTGAAGGCTCACCATTCTGCCTTCCTGTCAACGAGATTATTGCTAGCTCGGGAAAACAACACACACACACACACACACACACACACACACACACACACACACACACACACACACACGCACACGCACACACACACACCCTCCTGCTTGAGAAGGCCGAGCTTTAACCTGCGTCCTCGAAGAAAAGAAAACACCAATCACAGTGAGTTGAGCCTCAAATCCTTTTTCCAAACAACTGAAAAACTAGATCAGACAGAGAACTGCATGATGGTCCGCTGTTTGAAATCTAGCTAGTGGCCTTTTTTTTTTTTTTTTTTTTTCTAGCACAGGAACTTTCACCAGGCCGAGGAACTTTTTCAAGGATGCTCAGGTACTTAACCCACATTTCTAAAGTAGGAATCCGGGTGTTTAATTTGACTTTTTCAGGCCACAGAAAACATGTGGAGGGCCGAGGCGAAGCTTTCCAGGAACCATCCAAGTGGAACTTTCTGCACTAAACAGTCAGCGATGAGTCAAAGACACTAACGTTGGCAGCTTTCATTAAGATTCAAGTAAACACACGTTTTCTCTCACATTCACTGAAAACTGATATTATTATTATCATTTGTGTCGATTTCAAGCTCTCTGCTTCTTCCATCTCTTCAGTCACTAGAAGAAAGCGGGTCATACCACTTTATTTTGAAGGGGGTGCAGACATTCACCATACAAACAAATGTAAACACAAGGCCAGGCAAGGCGCTGAGAAGGCAGGTATCGACGCACATAAAAAAAAAAAAAAAATGTATTCATACACATTAATCGTTCGCACACGTATAAAAATAACACATGTGCACACACGTACGCTGTAAACAAACGCCCGGGAATCTGAATCATGCTTTTTTTTAGTAAAACACAAAGAAACTAACTGCGAGTCTCTTTCATTGCTTATATACTAGATAACAGTAACAGAGTATAAGTAGTATCGTCTATTTAACTGACTCAAAGCCTATATAGAGACTACGTTTCACAGCAGCATATCACCATGGCGACCCCGGTGCCAAACAGGAAGTCTGACATTTGTCGTCTTTTTAAGACACCGAGACGAGATGCGTAAAACGCTGCTGGGAGACGAAGTCCGGGGCTGTTATTGATATAGAAACTCATGCACAAATATGCGAAGCATTCCAGTTTTAGCTAAGATAAGGATAAACGTACAGACACTATTGCTGTTACACGTCGAATAAAAAGCACATCGGAGGTACAGGCCGACCTCGGGATGCGGTGGGAGAGTGGAGGGGAAAATAAAAGCTTCAAAATCACGATTTCCACAAAAAAAAAAGAGTAATAGAATGGAATAATGCTGAAGCTATGTTACATGTGAATGATGTGTGTTTGGAGGAATCATGACTTAACGACTGATCTGTCGTTAGGTTGGTCATTTACTGCATTTGAGCTGATAGAAAAATGAAATTCATTATTAATCCCTAAAGTCAAAGTTTGGATTTTCAGGACATTTACGGGTATTTCTCATCTTTATGGGAAATTAAACGCTTTGTTCACACTGTGAGCAACACAAGTTGAGCTTTCGATGAATCACACTTTGTCTCGGAGAAAGCCGTTGACTCACATCTTGCCGAGTCGTGACATTTCGACCACGTATTTGCTCAATTGAATTATCCCAATGTTCCAGATTAAATCAGAAATGTTGCAGCAGTGTGAACAAAACAACGTGTGTAGATGTGTTATTGTGTATTTGGTCCATGTATCGGTTGAGTCATGGCTTCTTGGTTCCTGTTAAAGCACAAACCCAGGATGTTTATGATATGTGTGTGTGATTGGGGAGGGGGGGAATGATGATGTGATTGCGTGCGTGAGCTGAGATCAAGCCTGCTCGGCGGCAGTGTCGGCGGGAGCAGCAGAGCCCGGGAACTCCGGGTTGATAAAGGAGAATCCCTGGAACTCGTCCTGGTCCAGGTTCTGAATCACTTCCTCATCGGGAGGGGTCAGCACCGGCGGGTGGCGTGTGAAAAAACGGTCAAAGTTCTCGGCCTCCCGTCCACACTGTTGAGGAGGGTGGGGGGAGGGGGGGATGGAGTACAGGGGAGGGGGGGAGGAGTGGGGATGGAGAGGAGTGGATGGATCGGGGAGGAGGAGGAGGGGGAGGAGAGGAAAACAAAAGAAGGGGACGGTGGGTTGAACCAGGTGTGAGATGACATCACTTGAACATGGTTTCAAATCCAGAAACAAGGTGCTCAATAGTCGGGGTGCGCTTGATTCACCTCTCCCTGTGTGTCGGCTAAAAAGGTTTATACTCAGGGGAGGATGAATCAAGCACGCCTCAGGCATGAGCTGTCCCCTTTTTCAAATATTTGAAACATATTCAGTTCCAATTTTAAAACACAACCAGCGGAGTCTCAAACGTCCCGTGGATCGGCCGGTGAAAATGCACGGAGCTGCAACATCCTGAGCGTTTCTCTCAAAAAGCAGACCCAAAGCTGGAAGTAAATAAGCAAAAATACACATTTTTTTTATTGTTTTAATACTTGGATTTAATTGGAAACGCTAAATAGTGGCAGAAGGAAAGGCTCAAAGCCACGAGATGATAATGGTGTAATTGTGGGTTAATTATACGCTGCAGCTGTGCAGACCTGCTGAGATACGATAAAGCAAATCACACAACCAGCTAGTCGAGACGGGAGCGCTGGGAGTTCCTCACCAATATTTCATAGTGGGGTTACACCTGATCATTTAAATGATGTTGGGAAAGGGAATAGAAATTAATCAACTATCATTATCAAACTTTTATGGAGTAATTTGTAAAAAAAAAAAAAAAAAATCATTGTTCATTTCACTTTATTTCCTCGTTTGGACGACTGGGAACCCAAAAAAGAGCTTTTATACCCCTGAGGTGTGCGTCCGTCTAAGTACATAAAACAAGTTATTAACTTGAAAACTATATTTTCCCAACAATATGCCTCACAGGGACTTTGGACCGATCCATCCCCCCCCTTTTCCATCACTGTGTGGGCTTTAATTAACACAACAAGGATTCAGTGTCCTCTGACAACATCACCCAGAGGAAAACTACAAACTCATTAAATTCCTCAAAAAAACAAAAACCCAAAATGAAATTAAGCCAAACTGTTTATAGTTTGGGGAAATATGTGGAATGAGAACTACGCCGGGGTCAAACTGTATTTGCAGCTAATTACTTGGCATTTGTTTTTAACCTGTTTTGGAGGGAAACCAGACGGGGGAGGAATTGGCCACATATGGATATCAAATAAAAGAGTTTGGAAGTATGAATTCAGTTCTCGATGGTTTGGCCGGCTGAATCATCTCCCATATTAGTATCTAATCAAAGGCTAAATACCTTCTTTTTTTTAAATCAGGGAAGCAACTGGGTTTGGTTTTGATTAAATGCCCTTTTTGAAAAGAGATGCTTTTATGAATTGTATACGATTTGTGGCAACTTGCCGATTGTGGGACACAAGAAAGGGTGAGATATTTAAGATCCGAGATCTTTGGGGTCTCCGTGCACTCCGGGTCGGTTTGAGACTCGGCCTTTAGAGCATGCAAATCAACAGAAACAAACCAAAAAGAAACTGTGGACACAGAGAGGACAAATAAAAATGAGTAAGGACAGATGGGTGGATAAATGACGGATGAATGGACCGACGATGGACAGACGGATGAGACAATAATTCAAGACAGCGGCTGTAATCGGAGGTCCGTCCGTTATCTGTCGGATGAATCGATAAAACTGGTCAGTCAGTCATCTGATCAACCAGCAGACTCTTCAAAAGGCGTCCGCGGTGTGAAACCACAAACCGATCACGCCGCTGGTATTGGTTTGTGAGAGCATCGACAATCATCTGTGGAGAAAGCGGCATCACTCTGAAGAAACCCGGCTGGAGGTGCTTTTTTTACTCAGAAACAATACGCTCACCGAGAAGATCAAAGAAGCACCTTCAGATGCTAAACCCGGCTCTAAACTTTTTATGCGTGGTAAACTCCACGGTTTCTTCTTCGTCTTTCTTTAAAAGAAAAAAAAAAAAAACCTTCGTTTTGTTCTCAGAAGGAAGAAGAAAGGCGGGGAGAGAGAGAGAGAGAGGGACGTGGCGAGCGCCGGCGCAGACAGGTGAGAGATGTTAGAGAGACGATCAAACGGGGAGAGAGATCAGACAACATATGTTAGTAGTCACATCAGAGGACTCTGCAGCAACGCACCTCCACTGTTAAAGCACAGCCGGGTCCTTATGGTGACCTCTAACACACACACACACACACACACACACACACACACACACACACACACACACACACACACACACACACACACACACACACACACACACACACACACACACACACACACACACACACACACACACACACAACCCCAGCGGGCCAAGACAGCTGCATAAAAAGCTCGACTCAAAAAACTCTTCAGCTGCAGCCTCAGGCTGTGTGAGTGTGTGTGTACATGCTACCGTGTGTGTGTGTGTGTGTGTGTGTGTGTGTGTGTGTGTGTGTGTGGATGAGATGACATCATTCAGACTAGTTAAGATCAAACTCATTTGGTCTACCTTATTTAACGCCACATGCAGAAACAAAACTGCACTAAACTGGGAACTGGAAAACCAGTGAAACCAGTGTAAACTCCTGGTTTCCACGGTCACCAGTGTACTCTTCGTCAGTAGTGTCGCTCTCTGTTTGTCACCGTCTTCCTCATCCGGCCCACATTCATCCATGCACCCTCATCCTCATCATCCTCACACCATTAGGAACACTATCATCTTCATCACCAGCATGGCGTCCTGACTTACCTGTGCATCATCCCAAACAGAGGAAGAGGAGGAGACAGAGACATTCACACAAATAGAGGAGAGCGATGTCGAAGGAAAACAGGAAGTGAGGCGCGGTCAGGACAGGAAGTCACCTCCTGGCGTCTGGGCGGCGGCTCGCACGACTCGAGGGAGTTTTTAAATTTCCTAATTTGGGCACAAGCTGGGTTCAGTGTGTCAGACTTACGGCTCTGGGTTTGAACGGCGGCTGCACCTCCTTGTTCTCCAGCTTCTCCCAGTCCATGTAGCGGAAGAAGCTGTGCTCGCGGATGTCCCGCTCGCCCTCCGGACCGCAGCCCAGTCGCTTGGCCGGATGCTTCGTCATCAGCTGGACGGAGAGAGGAGACAAGAAGTTACTTCCTGTTTACCTTCAGGCCGACCTTTCTTACTTCACCATAAACTTCAGTCCCATTACAACCTCTGCTTAGATCTGGATGCTAAACCATCACTATAAAGCTGATTTCATATCTCAGAAACAAACGTTTTCTGGTAAAACCATAAATAAACACATGGTTAAAACTATTATTTTGCTCCTGTAATATTTTCTCATTTAACTTTATTGCAAAAGTGAACGTAAAGTGAAATTATAGAGAAAAAAAATCCACATTTCGATGAACAGCGTTTTATTAATCACATTGAAATGAGTGGAAATAAAAAACACAATCTTGGAAATGATAGTAAGCGTGTGTTTGTTGTTATCAGCCAAGAGGGCAAAGTTATATAGATGTTTATTATCACACTGAATTATCAGCCAGTCCTTCCATCACCTCCTTTATTTTTTTACCACCTCCATCTTTCCTCCTTTCTTTACATCCTTATAAGGAAGCCAACATTTCTCCATCTGTCTATCATGGTGACACAAAACAAAAGCAGAGCCGGGGCTGATGGGAAAGTCGGGCAGGTAGACCTACAGACTTACAGGAATATCACTGAATAATAAGAGACAACAGGACTTCAATCATTTCACTTCACCGCTGATCATGATGTCTTCTCTGGTCGTATTTACATAAGCTACACTGGAGGCATGATCCCGAACTACAAGACAGGTCTGCATCTGATCTACACTCAACAGTGTGCAGCGGCTGTGGCCCCAATTTCCCCTCTGGCATCATTAAACTTTCATCTCATTTATTTCCGTCTCTGTTCTCGGTCCTCCGCGTTTCTGTGTCTGATTCCCTCTTTCATTTCATCTCCCTGTATAAATACACCGCATTACTATTGTTTTTTTATTTCCATACCTTTTAACAATCCTTTAATTCTACCTTCTATCGTCTCAGGCGCTTCATTCTGAGGAGAAAATACCAGCAAACCACCTGCAGATACGTGAGTAACTCATTGTTTTCCTGGTTACCAGAGGAGCTTTCCAGAGGCATAATTAAGGACCGTTTACGATGTCTGTCCGCAGAAAAGCTTAAGAACAGCATCGAGGCGAGTGACGTCAGAGTGTGTGTGTGTGTGTGTGTGTGTGTAGGTGGGTGGTGCCTCCCTCAGGAGAAGCAGTCATAACTCATTACATTAAAACTAAAATAACATTTTCCACGGGTCAGTCAACCGTACACTGAACGTACACACACACACACACACACACACACTTACTCATCCACACAAACACACACCTAAATTAGAGAGCAAAGCTTTTTAAGGCTTGAATTAGAACCAATAATGTCCCCTGATCGTAGAATGTATCAGCCCTTCCCTTTGAGTTGATTAAATACACCGTTATAAATAATATTGTAATTTGCAGTCTCTACTTTAAATGGAATCTATCTTTTATTTTTATTTTTTTATCACAGAATTACAGAATATGCATGTGCCTCCTCTATCATTGTGGATCTCTGCTGACCTGCTTGACCCGTTAAAGACACTTTTTACTTCAAGCAAACCTCCCCTCTGGATAATCAATATGCTGCATTATCATCTAAATGCACTGCCGTCATATAAAGTGATTCCACCGTTTCATGAAATATGAGCTGCACTTCTTGCATTCCAAAACAGAAGAAGGCTGCATGTGTGTGCGTGTGTGTGTGTGTGTGTGTGTGTGTGTGTGTGTGTGTGTGTTTGAAGGTGTAAGGACATACTTGCACAATTACTCTCCGCTGTAGAATCATGTGGTCGAAGACATCATGTACCTAACGCTACAGAATATACTGCAGTAGCAGCTTACGCATGTGTGTGTGTGTGTGTGTGTGTGTGTGTCCCATTGCTGGCC
>NC_139931.1:4531541-4539041 GCF_963514095.1 Eutrigla gurnardus
ACAGCATGGGGCTCTTTGAACTTGCCGACCTGCTGGATCTGATACATGAGATCTCCTCCGTTGATGTACTCCATGACGAAATACAAGCGGTCCTACGAGGGAGAGAGAGAGGGAGGTTTAAAAGCAGGTCAGAGGTCACAGGGGAATGGGATGACACAGACGTAGATAGAGAACGATGGCTCAAATTAAGGAACGATATAGAAGAAAAATGACATTGGCTGTGAAAGTCGGAGGAACAGATGATGGAGGAAGATGGATTGAGAAAGGTGACCGGGTTGTCTTCAACCGAGGAGTCACGGCAACATCAATTTAAGAGCTAATTCTTCTCCATTACCTCCAGAAACGGCCAATAAGCTACAGGATGTGAGTGTGTGTTGGGTAAGGGTGGGTAAAAATATCGATACGGCAATATATCGCGATACTTTGCCGCCCAATACAATATAGATGTATCTTTTTTCATTTTATTTTCAATATTTACTCCAGTGAACTTCATGGGAATTAATAAAATGGTCAATTTGTCCTCTGATCAATATCATCTGATACAGGAACTTGTGTTTTCATCTTTATATATATCGCAATATCGTGATATCGTGATACGTATCGTATCGTGACCAAAGTATCGTGATACAACCGCATACTTACACGGCCTCAAAAAGACATACAAACAGGTATTTATGTGATATGTTTGTCTAGTGTGTGTGTGATTAAAACATAGCATGTATGTGTGTATGCATGAGTGTTATAATTGCCTTTAAATATGTGTGTGTGTGTGTTATAACTGCCTGCCACATATGTGAAAGCCCTCCTCTGATCACAGAATTAGTGTTGAGGCGGATTAACACTCACTTTTGGTGTGTGTGTGTGTGTGTGTGGGTCAGGTTATCCGTCGAGCCTTTAACCATAACCTCCGATTGATTCGCAAACACATAACGTCGGCCGATCAATGAAAACACGCGCACACAAACGAGTGTGTTTAGCATGTGCATGTAAATGAGGCGGCGAGGCCGGAGAGCTATATTTACTCCTCTGTTGACTCATCTCCAGTGGAACATGGATTATGCGTCAGAAGACGAGCGTGAATCAAATATGAATCCCGGCTCGGCGTTCCAGCTGTGAGCCGGTGACAGCCGGCAGGGTGGCTGCTGTTCAGAGCACAGCGCTCAGCAGCGGGACGCCTCGCCGCCGCTGCCTGAACATCCGATGCGATGTGAAGGTGTAGCGGGCTGCGGAGGGTGTCGGCGTGTCGGCTCGCGAAGAATGTCGGAAATTGTCTTTTTTTGGGGGGGGTGTTCCAGACACTCTGCGTTTGTGTTATATTGTATGAACAAGTTTCAATCAGCAAGATGTGCAAGTCGGGCAGGGATGATGTGATTAAAAAACACTTGTGATTTATGTATCCTTTATTTATCCAGAGAGACCTTATGATTTACCATCATCTTATTTATACATATTATATATATATATTACTGTAATGCATTGCATGCTTCTATTTTTTCACTTTATTGTATGACAGGTTATGATGTGAAGCACTTTGAGTCTGCCTTGTGTATGAAAGTTGCTATACAAATAAAGTTGCCTTGCCTTATTTGAGATTATTTGATTAATTTTCACTAAAAAATGGTGCAACAAAAATACACTGTTGCCCATAAGGTTGTAATATTTTGTCTTCAGACACAATCCTCTGTTTATTCCTATTTTAATGCATCAATAATCACTTTTGACTGCAGGTGCAATGATTACATCATATGTCACGATTACCCAGGTGAAATGTTTTCATGCATCACATTTGTTTGCAGCAAATTATTCCAACTTCATGGGCGACCTTGTATTTGTTTTTCCAGTATTTGTTTGCTGCCATTTGAGGAGTTTCAAGTATATTTTGATGATTATCGGAATAAAATATCGTGCATCGCAATTATTTTGGAGAGGATAATCATGCCTTGAAATGTTTATATCATCCCGTGCCGAAATGCGTGTATATATAGCTTGTTAGATTCTGTGTCTACCAGCTATTATGTTTAACTAATCCAACCATCTGTAGCATTAAATGTAATACACAGATAATCAACCTACTCTTGGCAAGAAAGTGCTGAACTATATCAAGACAACAGGCAGTAACAGTGGTTAAATAAGACATGGAAGTATATCAGAGGACATCATACAGCTCCTCGCCGGGTCGACCTACCATGCTCTGGAAGGTGGAGTGCAGCTGCGTTAAGAACGGCGGCTTCCCGGCCAACGCCAGCACCCTCTTCTCCACCATGGTGCATTCCACGTCATCGTCCTGGATCACCACGTCCTTCTTCAGGATCTTTACGGCGTACAGCTCCTCTGTCGTTTTACGCTCTGCCAGCATCACCTAGAGACAGGAGGGGACGAGACGAGACGGAGAAATATATGAGGACGAATAAATTCATCAATATTCAAAAATCTTTAGGGAACATCACCTTGGAAAAAGAGGGGAAAAAAAACGAGAGGAGAAAGGGAGGGAGGCAGAGAGACGTAGGGGGAGAGATAGGGAAGGCACTCTAAAGGGCAGGGATAAAGGAGAGCAGTGATAAAGGGAAGCTTCTCTGACTGTTTTGGGTTAGACAGTCAAAGAAGGAATAAAAAAGGGAGCGAGGAGAGGAGGGAAGGAGAATGGAAACTGATTCATCATCTTTGTGGATGTCATCTGTGTGGAGGGGGGACGGGAGGAAAGGGGAGGAAAAAGGCTGGATATGGTGTGATCGCATGTCGAATAAAATCAGCAATTTGTGACTGTAGGATGTGAATGTTGATGCCTAAACGGCTGGTGAGAGGTAGATATGGCCTGCCACATGTTGGAGCACCTCCTCTTCAGTGGGATCATGGAGAATGATTAATAACGTACACATTCTGTCATTCTGGTCTGAAATCATCGGTTTTCGATACTGTTTTTTATACCATCGAGCTTTTCTTTGCCCTTCGTGAACATCAGGGGAAAAAGGAAAAAAGTGCTTTTTTCTTTCGGGGGGGCACACCATGTCAGTGGACGAGATAAAGGAAGGTTCGACGGGTGACGAGAGCAGGATTATACAAAAAAAACAGGAGGGGAGGGGGGAAGTGAGGAAGTGAAGGGCAGGAGGAATGACAGAGACGGAGATCAGCAGCAGTCAAGCAATCCAGAATCCTATTTGTTTTAATTATGATGTCTGGGAGAACATCTGCTCGCCGTTACACCAGAGAGACAGACAGACAGACAGACAGACAGACAGACAGACAGACAGACAGACAGACAGACAGACACCATGTGTGGTGGTTTGACATATAATCCGTGGCTGCCGATTCTTGTGGAGGTCGACCAGACGGATGCCAAGCATGCAACGGTTGTGAGATGCCTCGTGTGTGTGTGTGTGTGTGTGTGTTCAGCAGTCTTGTAGCCAAGGTCACACTCACGCTGCTAACATCCTCACTAACAGAGAAAGTAAACGTTTCTGTCTTGTCTTCCTCTCTCAGGTCTCTAGTTTATAGCTTTTTTTTCTGCTCTCTGAGTTTCTCTCTTCCGTCTTCGGCTCTCGTTCCTGGAGAAGCCGGCAGCTGCTGCACATAGCCGGGAAAATGTAGGTCGAGTCTCATAAAAGTTGCAGCAGGCTTGTGACCAGGTCATAACCGTATGGGGGGGATTATATCTGTATGTGGTTTATGACTGCTGGCTGTAATATTACTGGAAAAGACAGAGAGGAAGCCTTTGAAACTAGTTGTGCTGTGAAGCACTTTTAATTACCGTACTGTATGAAAGGTGCACTACAAATAAAGTTGCTTAACTGTCAACAATAAAGCTGAAAAGTGTCTTAAAAGTATACATGCTAGGTGCAAAGAAAATAAAGATATGAAATCAGATGCATCATACATTTTGACTTTAAGAAACCAGATTAAAGCCTCTTTTATTTTTTTGTACTTGACAATGAGCCAAAACTTTTCACAGAAATGTTGCAAGTAAATTGAAACGACTTCCTCCCTTCCTCTTCCTATCTCTCTACAACTCAATAAACTACCTTTTATTTTATATCTTAAATAAAGCAGCGAACGGGCAAGAAGAACGTGGAGGAGAAAACAACGGAGCTTCACATTACGAGGCCAGCATGCTGCGTTTCTAGTCCTCCACGAGGCTAATTGAGTTTCGGGACCTCGACAAAAGGATCTTTCAATCAGTCGCATTTCACATTAAAACACTTTATTGTGTTCATTTGCAGTGTGTGAACCTGGTGACTTGAAAGTTGGGCTCGAGTTTGATGGATTTCCAGATGTGTTTAATGCACCGCTCCTCTGGGGAACCAGATCTTGGAAAGACCACGTTGTGGAGAAGAAAACTACAAGTCTGCACACACAGATCACAGAGCAGAACCACGGCCGTCTCATCCTTTGCTGTCGACGAATGTCATCTTAACGATGTAAATGAAAAACGCTCATTATTCCTCCCCAAACCTCCAAGTACAATAAGAGTGACCTCATATCCACTTTCCCCCTCAGAGATCTGAAACTTAGCAGCTCATATACATATTCAGGTATGATAATGTGGAGGGGTTATTGGGTTTGGGAGACTACAGGGAGAGCAGCACAGATGGACAAAGACACGCATACGTGTGTGTGTGTGTGTGTGTGTGTGTGTGTGTGTGTGTGTGTGTGTGGCTACAGATAACGAATGTACATTACAATCTTCAGCATTAAAGTTCAGATATCTGTTGAAGTTGGATCTATGTTGGTATCCTTTGACAGTGTGTGTGTGTGTGTGTGTGTGTGTGTGTGTGTGTGTGTGTGTCCCATATGGTGACAGTGTGACTCTATGTAAATACAAACTCTGTAAAGTTGAAACAGAGAGGAAGGACACCATCTGGCCCAAAGCTCGTTTTTTTAGGGCCAACACAAGGACGAGAACAAGAGGAGGAACGTAAAAACCAGAGGGTTTCATCCCAAAATCAAAAGGATGTAGCTCTCTGGTAACCATGGTGACACATTTACGAAGACAAGCACAATCTCATGGAGGTTCAGCATCTCATCCAAGGTCCCTTTTTGTTCATTTGTAAACTGTTAATTGTTTGTAATTATTGGTGACGCCCTTTTTTTTTATCCAAGAAAGTAGTTCAGGGTGACGTGAGAGAAAAAGTAGTCCCACGGATATGAACTGTCAAATGTCGTAAATGATGCCACCGTGTTTTCTCTGCTGACCTTGCGGAGTGAATTTACCCGGAGAAAACAAATGAATCCGCACTCCGCTGCACAACACGCTACTGCACGCTACCGCTCTGTGTTTGTGTTATTGTGAGCTCTCATACATCACACAGCTCATACACGGTCGGTGTAGCTCCACAGATAGGGGACCTCGTCGGGATATAAAGGATGTTTTACATTTCTGTACATTACACAATAGGATGAGACGCAGCAGGTTAGTCGCTGCCACAAGGCCATGTGGATTAAATCTCCTGAAAGGGTTTCAATTATTAACTATTCATCAACATTAAATATACATGATTAAATCAAATCAATTAAAATTGCTGTTTTCCTTTGGTACGCTTTCTTGCACCACACACACCTTTATCTAGTGCTTTTTAGACGTGAATAAAAGTTTCCAGTGTTCAACTTTACTTTCTAGCATGAGGCCAGTCAGTGACACCCCCCCCCCCCCGGGTCCAGCTTTGATCACCCGGTTGCAGCCGGTCAATAAAAACCACCAGAGTCAGTTGGGCTTTTAATCCAACACAACACAATACTCACATCCTGAATAGATGCAGCTTCATGTGTGTGTGTGTGTGTGTGTGAGTGTGTGTGTGTGTGTGTGTGATATAAGCATGTGCACAGAGAACCGTTAGCAGCAGCTCCGTGGTGCAGATGTCCTCAGACACTGAGGCAGAAAGAGCAGCGATGAAGCTACCAGCCTCCCACACAACCTCAGGAGCCATTAAAGTGACACACACACACACACACACACACACACACGATACACATGTGTGTGCTCTCTTCCAAAATACTCTAAGCCTGTATTAGCAAAATGTACCGGTGTGTGTGTGTGTGTGTGTGTACATAAAAGGCCTAAATAGGGAGTGTGTGTGTGTGTTCATGTATGTGCGTGTGTGTTCATGTATGTGTGAGTGTGTGTGTGTTCATGTATGTGTGTGTGTGTGTGTATACATAAAAGGCCTAAATAGGGAGTGTGTGTGTGTTCATGTATGTGTGTGCGTGTTCATGTATGTGTGAGTGTGTGTGTGTTCATGTATGTGTGTGCGTGTTCATGTATGTGTGAGTGTGTGTTCATGTATGTGTGTGTGTGTGTGTGTGTGTCTGGTATTCCAGTAATGATCGACCTCGACTCAGTCTCTCCACACTGACATCCACTCCACTGCATCAGTGTAGCTTTAGACGCCCGTTACCATGGAAACAAGTCCTCTCTCTGTCGTTTCCTCCCTCTCTCCCTCTACCTCTCTCTACCTCTCTCTCTCTCCACCCCTGCTGCTCTGCCTGTCATTTACCCAATTTTCTCTCCCGCCACATCTTCCCATTCTGTTTCTCGCCTTGATTTTCATTCATTCACGTCAGTCTTCCCTCTCCAAGCCCCCCCTCCTCCTCCTCCTCCTCCTCCTCTCTCACTCCCCCTCTTTTCATTCAGTCTGACATTTTTACCTCTCTCTCTATTCATTCATGTCAACCTCGCTGCCGTGCTCTCACATCTCTCTCTCTCTCTCTACTTGTCACGTCATCGTCTTTGGTCCGCTTCCCTTCATCCATATCTGTCTACCTGGCCTCCATCTCCTTTAATTCTCTCCTTTACGTCCATGGTTTTTCACTCTAAGCTGTGTGGATGAAGGCAGCTCTGAAGCTACGTAAAACACATTCACGGATATCGTTGTTTTAACTGCATGTGACCTGTGAGCTCATGTTACATAGACATTGCTGTTTAACTCATATTACGTTGATTTTAGGCCTTTTCTCAATTTATATTATATCTACTATAACATTTAACATTTTCCTTTGTCTTGTAGTCACGGTGTCTGTTGGTCAGCTGACCTTAAAAAGGAGTGCTTGATTAAAAACAACAAAGGAACCTCTTAAAGTTGTATTATTATGTTTGCAAAATTCTGGTGTCACACAGTAATGAGTCCTCTTTTATCTGCTGCAGAGTAAAAATCTATCAGAACACATTTTCACCGCCGCCGCCGCCTCACCTTGCCAAAGCTGCCTTTGCCGAGCACCATCAGGAAGTTGAAGTCAGCCAGCTTCATGCGATCCTGGTTGCCGTTGGAGTCGAACCTGGACGCGGCGTTGGCCGACTTCCCCTCTGAGTTCTTGCCCGGTCCGATCTTGGCTCTCTGGATGAGAGAGAGAGAGAGAGAGAGACAGAGCAACATTAGACGTCAAAGAGACAGCCGGCTGGGACTCCCAACTACCTCTTGGGATTAGAACCAGCAACCGAGGGGCCATTTCTAGCATTTTAACGTCAAATAACACACATTTTTTTTCATAATTTGGAACACTATATGGTATAAA